>NW_009230585.1:18068-42382 GCF_000690835.1 Fulmarus glacialis
AGGTAAGATACTAACATTGGGTAACAAGCATTTACTCAAATTAGAATGAGAAAAAATTAGTTTCTTTATGGTACCACAGGAGCGCCTGAGCTCTGCTGCCAGGTCAGAGCCAAGGGCTGCCCGGTCCCTCGCAGCAGCCGGAGCTGACAGCTCCAGAGAGGTATTTCTCAACCTGATCCACCAAAGCACCATCAAACCTTTTGGGGAGAAACACCACGGACCTTGGGGCAGTACCAGTGCAATGAGTTTCCATTTACAGTGAAATAGAAATTAGGCTAAACTTTGACAGGCTGTTTGCTATTTCTGTGTCCCCCTTTTTAGTTGCCTGCACTCGTGGGGATGTCTGTGTTTCTTTGCTGGTCTCTTTTTTCATTATTTTTAATCATTTCCCAGACCCGACGATGATGTTTATGGAGGCCCCGGGGCACAGCGGTGCACCAGGGAACCAGCTGAAAGATGCTGAGCCTGTGTGCGCTGCGGCTCTGCTGTACTCACCCATGGCAGGGTGCAGTCAGTGCAGGGTGGGAAATAAAAGCAAACAAGCTCAAAAGTGGTTGGGGGCAGGATTAATCCAAGGTGACCAGGCTCTGACGGTGACCTTCTGGTAGCAGGGATGAAGTTACCAAGGCAAGGTGCCACCACGCTGCCCACCCATAGCCCTGATACCACCTTTCCAAACCATCCCTCCAGCCCGGAGAGGTCCCCGTCCCCCCGCCTGCACCACCCAGCTGTCCTCCTCCTCCTCTGCCACCGAGCACCAGCTGGACCAACCCCAAATCATTTCCTTTCCAACTCTCCACGTTTTCCCCAAATCCTCTTTGAGACAGTGAAACAAAACTGGTTTCACTGTGTTCCTTATGCTCTCGCACTCCTTCCCGGACTCCTGCGGGAGTTCACGTATGTTTGTTTTGCTTTGCTCGAGGATCTCCAGGTTCCTCCCGACACTGATGGAGCCCTCCTCCAGCCCCAGGGACCTCCAGCCCCAGGGACCTCCTGCCCTGGGGACCTCTGCAGCGCGTCTCGGCCAGCGCTCCAGCCCGGGCTCCCAACGCGTGTCGAACAGCTGGCCTGGCACCCGCGCCCTGGAAGGTCGACAAGCCCTGGTCTGAAACGACAATATTTTATTTCCAACATTCCCATGTTGACTGGAGAAGGAAGCGCCGGTTGATCACACCATGCAGCCAGCGGCTGAGAACAAAGCGGTTACTGAAGCATTCCTGGATGATGGAAAATCAGGGAGGGCTTTAAAGCCGGCCATAGGTTTGTAGATCTAAAAGATAAATCTGCATTGACGCTAACGATGTCAGAGGGGAAAGAGAAGACCTCTGCCAATGGCCCATGCAGTGCCTTAACCAGCTCCAGGCCTCCCCATGCTCTCGGCGCTCCAGAGAGATGCTGAAACGTTCATAGAATCATAGAATCACAAGAAGGGTTTGGGTTGGGAGGGACCTTTAAAGGTCATCTAGTCCAACCCCCCTGCCGTGGGCAGGGACATCTTCAGCTAGATCAGGGTGCTCAGAGCCCCGTCCAACCTGACTTTCATATTCCTGTAACAACAAATTCTTGTAACAACTAAAACGTGGAGATGAGTGTTAGATCATAAAATGTATCAAAGTGATCAGAACAACTTTTTTAAAGCTAAATATAGTCATAGAAAATATTGAAAATATCTGAGACCAGTCTATCCAAGCACATCTACGGACATCTGCGTAGGTCGCCCGGCCGGGCAGAGTCCCGCTCCCTGTCGTTCACATGGAACCAGGCAACGTGTGCCTCGTGCCAATAATACGATATTATAATCTTACAACTTCTGTTACACTTCGTGTCTCTAAAACACATGAAGTCAAATCCAAGCCTGATGCCAACGACCAAAAGCGGGGTTTTTTGGGGAGGTGCACCCTTTTCGTCTGTGACCCTTTGTTTACCGTTATCCCAGCGACGTGGGACGGTTTATTCGGGGTTGCTCACGCACAGAGTACGAAGCAGGCTCGATGCAGGGAGCCTGCGCTCCAGGGCATCGTACAGCGTGCCAGGAGCGGGGAAGAAGTCTACAGTAAATTGCGTATTGTGTCCATACAAATAACGCAGGTCTGCAGACCGGACGGCTGCCTCTGCGTGTAAACGAAGCCGTGGAGCCAAAGCTCGATTTAAAGGCAGCAGTGCAAGGGTAAGAAAAGACGTACGATGGGAAATTTCCACGGGCTCTCTGGCAGATGAGGAAAGGAGATTTCAGTCATTTAATTTTCAATACCTGGACCAATAAATCCTTACTTTACCCACAGGACATGCCGTTGAGTCTAATGGGAATGAAGTTAATTCAGAGGTGTGAACTTGTGGATTTATGGACTCAAGTTCCAGAATTACATCCCGTACTAAACACTGAGTTCACCCACAGACGCATGTCACCGGGCTTCAATGATACAGTAAGTCGGCCATTAAAAACATTTTTTACGGACAAAATAGTCTGTATTTCTTAATCTTGATGCCAAGTTTCAGTCAGCCACCTACGCATTACAGCATCAATTTAATGCACCCGATTATCCGTGTGTGCAGATGTACAAATGGATATTGTCATCTCCCTGACAGAGCACGGGGGTGTGCAGCACCCACTTCACCAGCAAGCGAGTCCCAGGTCTGAGCATGAAACTCGTGTACAGAGCAAACGCGGCTCTGCTTCACCTGCTGTCTCAAGGCTTTGTCATCAGCACTTGGCTGTCACCAGTCGCTTACATCCTTCCTTTCAATCTCAATGTGATTGAAACAATATGGAATGCATAGCTATGTAGTTAGAGAGACCCCGGGTTCTGTGCCAAAAAATAATTGTATAAAATAAGAAGCTTAGCCACACTACTCCTGTCTTAAATTAAAACTTGGAATAAAATAAAAGAGAAATTCAGCTGGCAACTTATTCTAGTTATCCTCCTAAAAGGAGAAACACAGAAATCATCACTCTAGTTAGGAGAGCAGGGAGATTAAAAAGTAAATAAATAAATAAATCAATAAATCCCACTGTTGCAAATTTTCTTCTCGAGCAACTATATAAATAGATTTTATTGGTTCTTTTTAAAATAACATGTATCGAAACATTCTAAATTTAAATAGCTGCTGCCCTCTGAACAGGGAGCATGTTGGTAGTTCCTGCTGCGCTGCGTTTTCTTGGTTTGTTTGCTCGTCCCTTGCAGGAGCCGCCCCAGCCCTCTGCGAAGGCGACGCGCGAGCTCCCCGCGGCCTCGTGGCAGAAAAAGGGATGCAAACGCCCTCCCGGCTGCAGCGCCGGGACTCTGCCGCGCGTCCGCTCCTCTCCGCCAGGAAACAACCCGCCTTCTGCCCGCACAGCCTGCGGTGCAAGAGAGAGCTTGTCTCTCCGGGGGGGAGAGCTCACCTCTGCTGAAGAATCCTGTTACTCAGCCAGTGTTGGGCGAAGGAAAGAGAAGATTCTCCCCGCTATGAAGAGAGGGACGAATCCCCACCCTGGCCGTACGGGCACTAACCCCAGCTGGTGTGTCCGGTACCGCGCTCCCTCCGGCTCCCCGGGGGCAGGAATGGTGCCATTTCCGCGGGGCCCATGAAAGCAGGCGAGCTTGGGGGGCCCCGACTGCGACGCTGGGGCTCAGCCGGCCGGTCCCCCCGTTATGGCGAGGCATCGCCTCCCCGAGCCATGGCACAAGGTGGTCCAGCACCCAGGCCAACGGGGAGAGCTCCCAGCCCAAACTAACACCCTCCAGCCCCCTTTGCATACTGGGGGGACAGACCGAGGTTTAGGAAATGAACCTGAGCCCACAGCTAGAAAACCAGACCAAGACCTGGGCCTGAATGTGAGCAATTTCCAAACCTAAACGGAGTTTTACAGATCAGCATAATTTCTCTAGGAAACATAATTCTTCAAAATATTGGCTCCAGCTTCTATGAGCATTTTTATGTAAGGAAAATAATCCACTTTTTCCTGGAAGAGTTGATGTCCACCACGATTTCTGTGCCACATCACACGTATCTTTGAGGAATCCAAGTCTGGGCGAGTGTGTGGCCTCACATTACACTCCAGAACAACTGGGACTTCAGCATCACTTCTTCGCCCGTCTGACGATATGACGACGAAGGGGAACATGCTGAGGGTTTTGGCACAGAAGAGCTGGCTCATACCTCGCGGGCTATAGACCAGACGCATCACGTAGCACTTCTGCGGCGAGGACAGGAGCGTGGGCCCCGTCCACAGGCTTAATGCAAGGCGGTGAGCCACTCTCCCACTCGCGGGTGGAGCAGAGTGGGGTGTCCAGCGGCGGGATGAGCCTCCTTCCAGCTGTGTGCAATGGCAACAGCCTGCACTTGCTTAAAGCATTGACCGGTGTAATACTGGACCAAAGTTCTGCTGGGAATGCGAGGTGGCCTGGATGACCCCTCAAGGTCCCTTCCAGTGTAAATTATTCTATGATCTATAGCAGGGCAAGAGGATTGCCAAAAATGCATCAGCAGCTACCATAGCTGCTTCTAAAACAGACTGGGAAGCACTGCTGCGGCACTGCATGGCCCCTGGAGCCTTGCTACGCTGGGTGGGTGCAGCTGCACACATTTTTCCTCCTGTGATGACTGCTAAGAGAAGAGCAAAGAGTGGACTTCTCTGTAAGCAGTGTGATGAGCTGCTGTGGAAAACTTTATCTGGGGAAAATCTCTTCCCCCTCCTTCCTTCAAAACTGTGCTGTCATGACCATCTTTCTTTCTGTGCTTGTTTTGGTTATAGGTGTTTGCATCTCCGTAAGCCTGAGGTGAGTTTCCCCTGTGCGGACCCGTGCCCCTGTGCGGACTCCTGTTATCGAGACATCCACCCGATCGCGAGGATTGACCCGTGCCCCGCCTGGCTCAGAGCAGGGACCCACAGGCACCCGTTTGCCGGCTGCAGCAGCTGCACCTGAGATGTGCAAAGTGCAGGACCCCTTCTTCTGGCTGGCTCCCTTCTTCGTCTTCTCTCCTCTCCAGATATAGATATTATAGATTTCTTACCTTCCCATTTCCCACTCGTGTGGTTTGACTTGTTTGGAGCACAAGTCTGACGAGGAGCGGCTGAGGGAACTGGGGCTGTTTAGCCTGGAGAAGAGGAGGCTGAGGGGAGACCTCATCGCGCTCTACAACTACCTGAAAGGAGGTTGTAGCGAGGTGGGGGTCGGTCTCTTCTCCCAAGTAACCAGCGATGGGACGAGAGGAAATGGCCTCAAGTTGCGCCAGGGGAGGTTTAGACTGGACATTAGGAAAAACTTCTTCACTGAAAGAGTGGTCAGGCCTTGGAACAGGCTGCCCGGGGAAGTGGTGGAGTCCCCATCCCTGGAGGTATTTAAAAGACGGGTAGATGAGGCGCTTAGGGACATGGTTTAGTGGGCATGGTGGTGTTGGGTTGATGGTTGGACTCGATGATCTTAGAGGTCTTTTCCAACCTTAATGATTCTATGATTCTGTGACTGCCCGTGGCTGCAGGGAGAGGAGCAGCGAGGACTGGTTTCTCCTGGCTCACCTCTGCTGCATCCAGCCCCGGTCAGGGGGAGCTGGCGGCACAGCGGGGACAACGAGCGGCTCACGCTGCTGCTTACGGCTGCTGCCCAGGCCGGGCTGCGTCACGAGTAACACCAGCGGTCTCAACAGCTCAGGGGAACATGAAGAACAAGGTAGTTCCATGGTAAAAGGTTTGTAAGATAAATATGAAGATTAAAGGCAAATGATATGTAATCATTGATTACTCTGACAAGTTTAACTACTACATCTATTTTTTCTGTTGCTCACAAGCAAATCATTCTTCGTTTCAAATGTATTTGTTCTATTATTCCCTGAAAAATTCTTGTATTCCTTCTTGTGAGGTTTTTGCCAGCAGCTGTTTCTGATCACTTGACACCTACGCTGTGCTGGTCAGTTTTTACCGCCCAAACGGGTATTTCTGTGCCGGGACGGCAGGATCATCCCTTCTGGAGTCAGATGACAAACAACAGCAGTCTCCCACAAGCCTCCTTATTAAATTGTCACCTCCCCCCACCCTGAGCTAAACTGCCTGTGCTTGAAAATTCAAATTGAAATTTTGCACATTTTTGCTGTGTTTCCTAAGTCTCAAGCAGATCACGTTCTCAAAAACAACCGAACAACAATTTCCAAGGCAGTGGTGCGGGAGCGTGCCCGCAGGGCTGGCCGGGCTGTAAGCTCTCCAAGCCGTGTCCGCTTCCATGGGGCCGTTAGTAGCTCCGCTTGACAATATTTCCTAGAAACATGAACCATAGGTTGTACACCGAAACTGCCTTCCCAGGACTTGTTTATGAGAGCTGAGCCCAGTTCTGGGAAGTTTTCCAAGGAAATTTTACCCCACAGTTCCCTCCCACCTCCCCGAACAAAGAGTTCCCCAGTGTGTTTAACAGGAACAGAATAAAACAGGCGATAAATGCTTAGGTATTGCACACAAGCATCGCATGCGTTGTGGGTATAAATGGAATAAGCTGGACATTATTTTTCCAGCTTTTCTGATTCTGAGCTCAGCAGCCCATGGGAATAACCTTGCCTGCTTCTTGTTGACAAGTCCTCTAATTCGTTTTGATACTGATGACTAATACTCCTCGGGTAAAATCCTTGGCCCCACTGAGGTCAAATGCAAAACTCCTATTAACTCTAATAGGGCCAGAATTTTGCTCCGATCATTGCCTGTCGTGGCGTTACCGTAACAGCTTCCTACGATCCCTGGACTTGTCCAGCTGCAGAAACACAAACCCTTCCCTCCCCACGGACAAACCTCAGGCACCAGGTTTGCAGCGAGGAGTGTTTTGGTGAGAAAAGCTGCTTCTCTCACTCCTACCAGCATCGAGCATCGCCCGTGGCTTGAGCAACGTGCACCGGGGCTGGCTCACGCGGCAGCCGCCCCGTGGGACCCGTGGGATGTGGCCACCCTGCAACGTCGCTTCTCGTGCTTTGGGGCAGTGACTCCTCTCCAGCCGGCTCTTCATGCTGAAATGGTAGAAGGGAGTGGGAAATAAACAAATTTTATGGGGTTTGTTTGGTTTTTTTTAATAGAAACATGCCTGCACCAGTTAGGAAGTATTTATATTGCACCTGCAGAGGAACTGGACATTGATTAATTAGATGTCAAATTACAGCAACATTGAGTTGGCTCAATTATAGCATAAATCTCCCCATTGTCTAATTAGGTGAAGAAAGAAGCAAAATCAGACTTCATTCATTTGACTCCTTCACCGAAATGACCTCGAGATTTCTAAATTGTTTGTGTTGGGGTTGGTCATGTCAGGACCTGGATGTCCCTGGCCAGCCCCCCTGGGACCCCCACCCCCGGCCCAGGGCCTCTGTCCTGCCCCAGCGATGCTGTAGGAGCCCATCCCCCTGGCCCAGGGACCCCTGACAGCTTTCACACGACCTCAGGACATCAAAAGATGTAGATTTTTTGGCTTCTATAAATGCGGGTACTCTAATATAACTGCCCTGTTCATTTTCTGTGGATATAAGGCATTCAAAAGGTAATCCTGGCATTTAATTAATTGCAACTTTTAGTACACACTGAAATCACTTGGCTTTTTTAGGACAGAAGTACCGATATGTTTAAGCAATAGCTGTTGTTTAAGAACCAAGTTTTACCCGCTGATCTCTGCCCTCCACCTCCTGCCCTTCACTTCTTCTGGCTCCTCCTCAACAGGGAAATCAACCTGGACATGCGATTTCTGTCTGTCTTGCAGATAAAGCATGAGGAAACCAGAGTCTAGGGGGTCCTTACAAACCAGGCAATGCTTTTGCTGGCAGCAAGCCTCAGAGAAGATCGCTCATTGAGGTCGGTGGCATTGCAGCCCACGGTTTCCCCCGGGGTGGTGCTGAGCAGCTGCCTCTTCCCTGATTTTGCTGTGCAGTGTGTGGTTAAAGATCACTGAAACAGCATCATCACAGAAGGGACGCAACGCCTCCAGGTTAGGAGCAAAAAAACCTGTTTTCTTGTTACTGGCAGTTATTCATGGAAAACATGTGTGTCTGTAAGAGGGTTCTTTGTTTTTACGTATTTTTTGTAAAAGATAACTTTGCATTACCACGTAACACTCTTGTCAATGGCTACAAACCTGTATTTGGTGGAATGACTCTTTATTTAAGAGTAAACAACAGTAGAAGGCCATGTGTCACAAGGTGCAAAACAGATCTGCAACCAAAGGTCTCTGCCTGGTTGTGGTTTGGGGCTTCCAGCCCAAGGGAAAACATTCGTGGCAAGTGGTGTTGTTTTTCCTTTGAAGAACGCAAGTGTGAAGATCCTTTGCTTCAATGCAGGTGGTGTTTAGGCAACAGCAGAGTATGTTTTTCCAGCTGTCCATGACTGTGCCTCAGTTCTGACACGGAGAAGCCACCGACGGGTTTCGGACGGCCCAGCGCCATGCCGAGGGCAGCGCCAAATCCTGGCCATGCACTCGCGCAGCCTGCCAGGCTCCGCTTTCCCATTTGATGGATCATGAAAGTCTTCCCCTCCACATGGTCTCGATTCTGCTCTCTTACTTTTGTTAGACGTTAGTGATGTCTCGTTTCTGTTGCTGAAACATTCACAGTTCTGTGTTGGGTTTAACGTGTAGGAATCCGCCTGTTTTATTTTCCTCGACTCGTTAAGTTTCATTAAGACCCACAGCGCTCTCCGAATGCCAGTGCTGCTGATGTTCAGTTACGCGCACCGCAGGGACGGGCAGGCTGTGCGCATGTCCTGCTCTCATGCTGCCCCTCAGCAGCCCAGTACAGCCGCTCTTCTCTTCTGAAGGGAAGAAGAGAATCTAAAATAGATTGGGAATTCAAAAGGAAACAAGAAAACAGAGTCCCTTTCACTCTGGCCATGCTTTAGCTAACCTGCCATGGCCGCTGGTTTGATGAAGTCCCTCTGCATCCCACTGGTCCTGGTCAGCAAGTGACCAGGACCAACATCAGCATTAGAGCTGTCCACTAACATCTACAAGGTGTATCTTTAAAACATTGACTACAACCCAAACTACAAAGAATCAAAGGCGCTTTCTAAACACATCCCATGTGTGTACGGGACTGTGACTGCTACATTGGCTCTCTGCCGGAGGTTGTACAGTATCGGGTTCACTGTGTTTTCACCATATGCCTTGCAGATCTGGATCCAGCACGATATGTCTCTAGGATAATTGGGCCCAGCCAGTTTGAGATTTCCATCAGTAGGACAAACAGGACTTCAGAGGAGCTCCATAGTTCTCCTGCTCCATGGCTGGGGGTCCAGATGATGGACCAGGCAGTGTCTTACATTAATAAAAGAGGTGAATTATGTGTCCAAAATATCACAAGACCTCTGAAAAACCTAAAAAATCCACCTCCAAGTCCTGGGGGTTGGGTACTTTGGAAGATGCGTGTCCAAAACCTAAGCACTGGCTTACCTGCAAACCTCTGTCCTGTCTTCCGCACCACGGAGAACACCCCCACAAATGGCTGAGCCCTGAGCCCCGGCAGAGCTCACTGACGCACCACCGAGGGGTCCCGCTAGGTTTATACCAAGGTTAGAGGCGTCTGAGCCCTGCGATGCTTCACGAGGCAACGGGAAAAGGTTAGGAAGCACCTTTCTTCCTGCTAGGTGGGAGCAGCAAGAAGGGGCCGCCTTCATCTCGCTGCATCAGCCAAAGTCATTCGGACGCTATGAGCACTGGTGGGTGGCAGAATTGCTTACAGCCCAGTGCAGGGTACCTGCAACTACCTTGAACATGTCTGATAATTTTAGGGGACAAATTACTTGATGCTCTTCACTTTGCTGAATGTGCTACTGGCCACCTGCTGTTGCTTCTGCTTCCTGACAGAATGGCTGATGCTGACAGACAGGGGAAAAAAACCAAGATAGTGAATGTTGGCTAGGGAGAAACATTTGTCCTGTGCAAAGTTATTCCAGCCAGAATTCATCAATAGCTTTGTAAACACCTTGCAGCCCTCCAGATGCTTTTTTGGATAAACAAAAAGCAGCAAACTGAATAGAAGCTGAGTATTCAAAACTATTTTTTGCAAACTGTTTCAGCTCTGTTGGGTGCTTCACATCTGCCTGTATCCGAGTCCATTTAATCACTAAGGGGAATGCATGTGAAAAACAGTTGCCCTCTTCAAAAAGCTTCTTTCTGCTTTTGGGCTTCCCTTTCTGCTATCTATTAGCTCTCTATATTCACAGCAGCTCACTTTCTCACTCGCAGCCTCCTGCTGCTCTGATTGTCTTTGACAAGGGCAATGCAATGGGGGTGGGGAAGGATGATGGAAAACATTACAATTTTATCAACAGCCTGTTGTACATACTATTATGAAATGAGAAATAAAACCCATGTGTAAAATATCAGTACTGGTACTAAACTATAAAGCCCATAAGCCTGTTAACTGTAGGGGTGGATCAATGGTCTCAGACGAAAGCCAGCTGCCCAGCATCTTGCCTCTGACAGCAACCAGTAGCAGATGCTTAAGAAGAACGTAGGAGAAGACAAATATCGAGTGACCCTCTCTCTGCACCATCCTCTTTGCTATTACCAGTAGACGCTTCAGGGACCTCTAACACCAGATGCTTCTTCCCGAACACTACGTTTAATAATGAGATTTTGCCCAACCCTTTTTAAAGTCATCCATACTCTTGGCCTCCACAGCATCCTGTGGCTACGAGTTCCACTGTTTAATTATGTGTTGCTTGATCGTTTCAATGTCCTCATCTGCAAGTCTTCTAATGGCAGCATGAAGGCACTGGAAAGCACCTAAGTAATTCAGCTGCCCAGCACTGAGGTTTCCTGCCTCCTTTTCCTTACACACGAGCCCAGCAGGCACTATGAAAGCTTTTTGAGGCATGCACAGCAAGCATGGCAGGCAAATGGGAGCTGGTATGTGAGCTCCTTGAGTCAGGGCAGAAGAGTCAAAGGGAAGATGAGTCAAGATCATTAGGCTTATCTGAAATCTGAAGTTGTATCTAAGCACTTAAATGCGACAGGATCTTCAGGACGTTTCCATTGTTTATTTCTTCTGACCCTTCCAGTCAGAAGGAGCAGCACAGAGTCTCATACCATCCAGTGTAATAGCAAGCTAGACCACAAGTCCATTAAAATACGAGCAAAATAGGTCTTTTTTCCCCTCAAGGCAGCTAAACTTTCACAGCTCCTGAAGAATTCACCATGTACATCCATCTCGGTTAAAATATAGTCAGCTGCAGTGCTGTAAACCTGGCCTTACCCAAGAGCCTCAACCAGATGAACGGCTGTGAGCGGCATTTGAGGGCTTTGGGTATACTGTATTTTGCCTCTTCCTTTCAATCTTCCTTTCTTTAAATCCATGGCTCTAGTATCAGTATAGCATGACCTTTCTTTCCACTTCTGCATCTGTATCAGTCACTTTCTCTAGTGCACTCCTCTTTTCATTTTTCTTTGAAAAAGTTCATCTCTGTTCTTTCCATCTAGAAGATTGGATTGTGATTAATGGAGGCAATGAGAAAGTGAGCACCTGAACACGTGGGATTAAAGTGCTACATAGGGGTCACCTATTTGTTTCAGGAAAGATCAGGCTTGCCAGAGCAAATCTGTTGGAAGAGGTGTCTATTTACATGTAGACATTGTCTGTTTATTGGGTAGGGAGGATCTTGAGCACAGATCTTAAAGAAGCCGCTGCCATGTAGCTTTTCAGAAGGTATCGCCAAGCAGGTAGACGACAGCAAGGGCACTGGCAATAAGCAAAGTTCACACTTGTCCACAGTGTGCCAGCTTCGCCTGAAGTGTTGATGGCAGTTTGTGTGACCCACCAGCCCCCAAGAGGTTCCCACTATAACGGTGGTTTGAATTTTCCAGCTCCTTTCTACCAACTTTACAGTCTCCACGGAATAAAGTGTCCCCATAGTAGAGGTTCCCTGCTTCTAGGACCCGAGTTATCTCAGGTGTCCCCCAGAGCAGCTCTGTGACAGGTATGAAGCAATAGGAGGTAAGTGAGATAAAAGAGAGAGAGAAGAGGGAAGGAGGAAGTTCCATGGACCTTCATGTAATTCTGAATAAGAAAACGATGCGCAAAGCCTCAGCGGGATGTGACTAGATGGAGTGTGTCTCTGTGTACGTCGTAAATCATGAAGAGGCATAGGCACCGCTAAGTTCTTTACTACGGACCCGAGGCTGCTGGTGTAACAAGTTGCCTCCTGCAGAGAATGTCAACAAACACTATGGATTCACTGCATTTCCCACCGGGCCTGGTAATTTTAGGAAAGGTCTAGATATATGCATATTGTTTTGATGATTGCATTTTGGGTTAACAAATACAGCTTGACATGAAATCTAAAAATGCCAGAAATGCCTCTTGTCCACCAGTGGATTTCAACAGCTTGTTAAATGTTAACAGATTGTTTAGGCAGGCTAAAATCCAACAGGCCCAGAGATGGCCCATTGGAGACATCATTAATTTATTTGGCCTGATGCATGAGCTTATGCAGTACACTGCTCTGTTAATCACAGCTGCATCCCAAAATGTGACTTGGGAAAAACCACATTGCAAAGCGGTCAGCTGGATTTTGCCAAAACTGTCTGGAAAGTTCCCATTAACGATCAAGCAAACCGGGTTTTCTCACCTCCTAAGGAGAAACTGAACTTGAGGTGGGTATATAGAGGTGAGTGCCTGGGCTTACAGAGCTTGGAGAACCAGCTGCTTGGTTTAGGTAATAAGCTGCAGGTGGCAGAGAGCTATAAAATCCGGGGCAGCTGGGGGCATGGAGAGTGTGAGCAGGGTTTGTTGGTGTTATGAGTGTGGTGGTGTCTCAGGGCTTCCTTGCTACGTGGTGTGCCAGACAGTGAAATTTCATGCAGGCTCACAGACCAAAAATGTCCAGCAGGAAAAGTCCACCCAAAAGTACAAGGTCATCGGCTCTGGTCCATGAAGATCCTGAATTTGCTGGAAGCTGGATGATCACCTGAAGAAAGCCATTGTGTGGCCTGCTTTGGTCTTGGACTCTAGAAAGAGTCCCACCGCTGCTGGGAGCAGGATGCTGAGCAGTGTGGATGTTTCCTCTGATCTGGTACGGCTGTTCTGGAGTTACAGAGATGATAGCACAGCTGACCCCAACTCCTCACGGGGCTGTTTGTAGATGCTCTAAGCAGTGGTAGGTGTTGTTCTGGCCGTGCAAGGGAAGCGGGAGTGTGCGGCAGCTGGGTTTTAGCCATGCTATGCATTGAGCTTTGAATGCATGGTGAGTTACTTCAAAGGAGCAAAGACCTTTAGGGGAGGCCTCATTCTGCTCCAGAGTCACTAGAGGGAAGGAGCAAATATTTGAGGGAGCACTGCCTGTGAAATGCATCTCATCGGAAATCATGTATTGGTTATCTTGATGTGGTGTGGACATGGGAGAATCCAGATAAGTGGTTGAGATTCTGATGCTTTCAGCTGATTGAATTATTTAGGTCTTCTATTAAGCTCCAGTGCAGTAAAAATTATAATTATAGTAAACTGAATTTTCTTTTGAGAATTATGTATGCAAATAGGCTTAAAAGGGAACAATTGAGTTACACTGATCACTGGTCTGGGCTACACTGTAACACCAAAGCAGACGCCTGGCATTTTTCAAGGGTGTAGCATCAGCATGAGTCTTGTTCTGCTTCAAAATGAAGTCAAAAACTCTTTCTTACAGCTGTGCTGGTAATACTTGAACCTAAAAGTACACAGGCTTTCCATAGTTTCTGAGATAGGCTGTGCAATGTATAAAAACGGTGATGTTTTCTTGTCATGATTCTTGCAGCACAATGTTGTCCTGAAGTAGCATTTGCATTGCAAAGCCCTTGCTTGGAGATGTCTCCCCAGGACAGCATTTCTCCATGGGTGATCAAGCCCCCTTCTCTCTACAGTGTATCCCCAGGGACAAAAGGGCCACAAAATCAAAACTTACAAATTTTGAATCTGACACAATCCATTATTAATACAGTCCTATTTGCAACTAATGCAGGATAAATGTGGAATTTCCCTTCTAAGGATCTCTGAGCTTTCCACCCTCTCCACATAGCTGGCTCAGCACCTTCTGCCACCCTCCCCTGCTTAGGTGGAGGATTAGTACTGCAGGATCCACTTGTAACTTCTGTACAAACCTCTATCAAAGCTACTGGAGGCAGGCACAAGGATGATGGGTGTTATTTTGATTTTTCAGTTCACTTCACTTCAAAATCTAGTTTTACCTAAAGTCAAACACAAATGTTCCTAAGTTTTGATTGGTTTTGTAGTAAAGTGCTGCCTCCTGCTGGGTAAAAAGCCCTATAATAAAGCCTTTCTTCAGTAACTTACTATAAAGTATTTCTTTCACCTGAAGTCTAGGAAAGGGCCCTGCAGAGACTGCTCCACTGGCAATGGAATAGGATAACTGCATATTGCAAACTGTCTAGCACAGAACAAACCGAACTGCCTGTGGACACAAGGGCTGCACAAGAAAATAGCCTGATATTTCAAGGCAGCACCTTTATCCCTCTGAACGCAGAGGGATGCTGTCAGTGACCCACCTACACAGGGGTAGAGAGCCAGGCTGCTGCTTTTCTGCCTTACCCTCATTATAACAAACAGTGATGGTTCAAGCCAAACCTTTCTGCTTGTGCCCAGTTTGGAAAGATGAAGGAAGGAACAGGGAGCACTTGCTTCTCCTGCTGGAGCTCTCCGTGTCAAGCTGCTTCTGAGGTGGTCACTGGAGAAGGTACAAGACGTGCTTAGAAGCAAGTACGGGGTTCCCCCCACTCACTCCTCCACCTTCTCTAGCCTTTCTGCCCCAGTGATGCCATACATCTCCGCCCATGTCTGCACTAGCACGCATGTAATGCTCGTAATGGGGATTGGGTGCTGAGAACTGATGTTCTCAGTACGCCTGCTGAGGGGGTACTTCAGACCGACTCTAGGCAGTCCAGTAGGCTGAACTCCCCCTACCACATCAGCGGGCTCCTGGAGCACTGTCTCTGGTGCACCTCCATCCGAGAGGAACGAAGGTGAAGACAGAGCCTCTCCCGAGCACCTTCTCTAGCGGTGGATCCCAGAGGGGCACCCAAACCTCTTCTGGGTGCGTGACTGCTGGAGAGTGAGCCCTGCTCACTCTGGGGGAAGAAAGGACACGCAGGGCTGTCGGAGGGGTCAGGGCTGGGAGGATGCTTGATACCAGCTGTGAGTAAATTGCAAAGAGGAAGGGGACCTGAGACTCGCCTGTACGCCCAGGGCTTCTTGCTGGCACTGCGTCCTGGCCGCTGCAGTCCCTCGCTGGGGTGCCCGCTGGCCCCAGCTCCGGGGTGCCTGGCCACCCCCTTCCCACACTCAGCATGCGTGCTTCAGGGACTGGCGCTGGGCTGCTGTCCCCTTGGAGCGTGTCAGAGTTCCAGACCGGCACTGAGGCCTCTCCGGGCTCTCTTGCACAGCAATCCTTGCAACATATGCAGAATATCTGCTGCTGCGTCAGAACATGCCTGTATTTAAAACAAAAAGGAAAAGAGGGGGGAGGGATGAAGGGGTTTGATATTTGATACCCAAGTATTATTATTACATATACTTGCCAAAACCCATTTTTTATTAATTTAGGGAAATACTAGAAAATTTTATTGTCAGTCTTTCCAGAAACTAGATAAGGCTTAGCGCATCTTTAAGAATCTCCTAGTTCAGACTGTGATCTGTTCCAAAAATAAGTTGACAGAATTATTCAATTACATTAACTAAAAGGAGAATTACATTAAACAAAAGCCTTACTATAATATATGGTACTGTACAGCATGGGGGAACTTTGCTTCTTATGGCAGAAATCCCTATTTATTCAATCATTGAACAATATGTGTCCACCTACACTCACAAATGACCTGCTAACATGAATTTTCAAGTCTTCCCTTGTTTCTAATTAACTGGTACTTAAAATATTCTGGGATATTGGTATCCCAGTCTACATTTATATGCCAGTACACCCTGACAACGTACACCCTTTCTACATTTACATGCCAGTTTTCTCTCAGCACTATGGGGACAGAGAGCTTATTGATGACAGCTATAACTAATTATTTCAAATCAGCAGTTTCTTTTATTTGCAAATGACTTGTGGTCTATCAATGGCAATATCTGCATGTATTTAATATCGCTGTTGGTTATATCAGTAAGGAAAATCTTGCCTGTATATTACCAATTTAATTTCCTCTCCCTTTGCTAGTGAGGCTCTTGGTACCTCAGCATCCCTTCTCTGCCTGTCCTGCCGTGCCTGATGGGGGATGACACAAAAACAACCGTCCTAACGCTTTACTGCAAAATCGCATCAACCCACTAGATGGCAAACAACCACTTACAGAAGCCCACAGATACAGTTGTCTTAGATAAACAAAGCCACAGCAAATTCACTACTAGTAAATAGCCAAAGGAATTAAATTTCTGCTTATAGTTAACCTCACAGAGTATAGTGAAGCTTGTCCAATAACCACGAGCAAGATATATTATTAAAACCTTTCACATTCTTGGATCGTGAGCTTCAATACGAACTTTCGCATAGCTCAGATCACGAGCTGCAATGAACAGTGGCATATTTAGCATCATCTCCTTCTGTCAGGAGTGCTAAAGGTGTCTTTCTAGTAAGTTTCCACTTTATCCAGTGAGTTACTTTTGGCAACGTGATATATAAACTCTAAGAGGCTGTGCTATTTTTCTAAGCTGCCCCACTATGCCTACAAGGACATCATTTCATGCTTTACTGCAATCAGTGGGAAATTTGCCTGACTCAGAGCTCAGTAGAGATTTCCCTTAGATGCTGTAGGAGAAATAACGTCCCTGACAGAGGAGCAGAGATGAAGAGACAGGGACCTGATGGACCTGATCTTTCTGCTTTGAATCATTCTCTGCGGAGGAAAAAATAGAATAAAAGACCTCTTGAGGTAAGGCACTGGAAAATGCTTTAAAGGTAGAAAAAGCTTGCAAAACCATGAAGAAATGCTTGAACAGCTTGCAAGGCCACTACAGCAATTCCTATAGTGAAAGAAGTCGTCCAGCTGACATGTTTAACTCACACCCAGCACTGCTGCCTCTCTGCTCTCTCTGTTCACCAACCACTATTTTAATACTTGGATGCTAGCGGTAATAACAATTTGTTCAATATTAAAAGCAGCTTTCTATATTATATACAAAAAGGACTCCTCCTCAGGCTAACGGAGCAGTGGAAGTTCTTGCTGCAAAAAAGCAGCCGCAGAGCAGGCGCGGGCGTGGAACCCCTCAGGTAACCCTCGCGCCCCTTTCAGAGAAGTTTCGAACAGCCCGAGAGCCCTTTCTGGTAACTCCTGCGTGCACCCGAGGCCAGGCGTGCAGACAGTGCTATCACCAACCCTGCCTTATACTCATTTTGTGCTGATCCACAGTTCAGTAAATACAAATATGCAAATGGGTGAAGCGGTGAAAGATTTGCTTGATATTTACATGAGATGAAGCATTTCTGTACTGACTATATCTTTGTCTGTAGGGGAAACACCTGGTGAAACTGCTGGCTGATTGCAGCTCGATGTTTTCTAGACTGTGCAGCTGCTCCTGCAGTCTATCAGATAATGTTTCGGGAGATGGCCACCCCCCCAGCCGCATCCCCTGCAGCAGGATGTGGTCCTGCGGCCTTGGCTAACTCACTGCCGTAGCACGGAACCTCTCTCGGGCTCGCAAACACGCTCCACAGCCTCACCGTGCCCGAGGAGCCCGGCCGGGCTGACGGCCATGCTGCAGTCGGGCTGGGAAAGTCACCTCTCCCTCCTGCTGCGGAACAAGGTGGCTGCCGGACTGGAGCATCTCGCTGCGGCTGGACCAGAACTGCTAACGCAATCTAACGGGCTCAGTCTGCTAGTTACACTGCTGCTTGCATGGCCCGGGATGAGGACAGCACGTGCGATGCTGGGGTTTGCAGACTACGAGCGTCACAGCTAGTAACAATAAAACCAGACGTTGCACTTGCAGCAGCACATGGTAGCTTGTATGTACCGACACGCACTCCTCGGCTTCCCGGGGCTGCGTGCGCATCGCTTTGCTCCACGAGAGCGGGGTAAGCGCTCACCAGATGAGCTAGCCTCACCTTTCTTTTTCTGTCCTTTAAAGCTGCAGACTCATGATGCAAGCCCTAAAAATAATTTAGGCCTCTCCCCGTAGTGACAAATATCCTCCTGCATGAACCAGAGCTAAATCTGTCTCTCTGATGTGTGCCTTTCAGGATACAGCCTGTTCTTTTCCATCCCGTCAGTGCTTGCTTCTGTTCACACCCTGTACTAGTGGCTCTGCTGTGACTTATTCCAGGTTAATGCCGTGACCCTGCACCTCCTTGTTCGTACGCCTACAGCTACAAACCTGTTCAGCTGTAATATATTTGCGAGAACCACATCTGCACACGAGGAGGGTCGGCACTGGAGGACTGCACACGAACGACAAACTCGGGCACGTTCCCAGTTCAGGTCTTTCACCATCACGATGGCTCAGGGTGCAAGAGCCTCTCGCTGAGGCACGGGGCTGTGCTGTGAGTTTGGGGAATCTGTCCCACGCTCAATGTCATTCTCTCCCATTTGCTATTTTCCCAGTTTTCTTACCTCCAGATGGAAATACTATCAGACCCACAGTAATTTCCCCAGGGCGGATCTGAGGCAGATGTTTGTATAGGTACGTATGCAGAGCATATATCTTCTTTAAAGTGTGTGATGACCAGCCAGTGTAGATAACATCAAGCCTGGTTGTGCATTTCCCCCGTTCCCAAAGCTGGCTGGCGGCATTACTGACCCTCCAGGGACAGGCCCCGAGGGACGGGGAGAGCAGAGCTCGCTGTCTGCTCCTGCTGCAGCACACCTCAGGGACATGAAATAGCCTGTTTTTTCATGTAATACCCCTCCACATTTTTGGGTATTACCTAATAGTGCTGAGTCAAACATGAGGTACAGCAAAAACCACCTGCTTCTCGGAACCACTTGGCAGCAAAGACATCATAGTATCACTGTCACACATTTTGGGTAATTATCTACACTACTGCAAAGCAATCATTATACCCTCTCAGATCTGCCTGCCTGCATTTTACACATAACTCCAGCTGCTCGTGACCACATGAGGTCCATGTCGTAGACAAACATGACCTGGGGAAGACCTAAGCCTGCTAAGCTTCTTGCATCCAGCCTCACGAGATGCTGAAGCACAGGGTTCTAGCCTTTAAGGTCATTATCTTCACATTTTGGCCATTGGGACATTTAGAGACACGGACAGGTATGTGTTAAGGCATAAAGTTTACATGGTTTAAGGCATCACTGTCCAGTCAGCTGCTGTCCCATCCCTCTGCCGGGGTTTGGCACTCCCAGAGTCGGAGCTGTTGGACCAAACATGCATAGCCTTTTCCACCTCGAGGTGCTATTGAACGAGGTTAGGGTTCATCTGCCTCCTGCTTATGGGAAGAGCTACCTTGCCCCGGAGGAGGAAGGACTGGCCTGTCCTTGCAGTGATGGCACTGCTGCTTTCAGCCCTGCCTTTTCTCAGAAGTTGCCTATTGCAGTTCAAAGGCCGTTGCATTAACTTCAAGTGTCAGTTGTAGCTGGACACATCTATCATTTTCTGTTTTTCAAACCAGTTTACTTAAGGCACATAACTTGTGTGCAGATGAAATGGGCTCTCGCTAATCTGCATTTGAATATCTGCTGCCGTATCGTCTGACCATGATAAGGTCTGATAAATCAAATTCCACACGCGTTTTCTTGAATACCAATGTATTCAAGAATACCAATGAGAAAAACAGGCTTGAGTTTTAAATGTGCTGGAAAACAGGTTTGAACTAAAATGACTTTAAACATGATGTTCAATTTGCAAATGCATCAAACTACTGTTTGCAAATAGGTAAGCTGGTGAACATCAGTCCGTAGGAAAAGCTTACCAATTTTAATATACGGTGAGCGTTCTTTATTTAGACTTATTTTCCAAATGCCTTATACTTCTTTTGATTGAACGCTAAGCAATTAGTGTGTATTGTGACGGGAAACGCGAAGCCCCAAGTCCATAAACTCAAAAAATGAGAGATGCAGGCTTCAATTAGCATCCAAATGCTGCAGAGCCTGCACTAGAGTCTTCTGAAAAATCTATAAAACAATTTTACAGAAACACAGCTTTACTGAGAAAGCAAAAGGCAACAAATACTATATCTTGAGTACAAGGTTTGAGGAACACAAATATTCCAGTTCAGCAGCATATTTTTACATTCTAGATGACAGCATCCTTGAAAAAAAAAGGTTTGTTTTCACACGGGAACAATGTTTTAATCTTTTCTTGATAAAGACTTAAAGCCAGTCACCAGCTGTAGCTTCACTGGAGTAAGCAAGAAATGAGTAATGCCAGGAGGAATGCGGAGGAATGCCACTGAAACCAACCGAGTGAGAGATTTAGGGAGTGGAAGGTAAAGAATCAGTTAACGTGAAACAGAGAAACACTTATATAAAAGGCTGTATTTCTAATTACACTTCTGGTTTCACACCAGGTTATTCATGGTAAAAACTGCAGGATGTAACTTACGCTATTGAATTCCTCTTTTCTCTTTCAAAACCAGTGAGTAAGAGTTTAAAGAAACTGCCCTCTGGGAACGATTTCAAATAATCATAGAATACCAGAATACCAGGTTGGAAGGGACCTCAAGGATAATTTGGTCCAACCTTTCCTGGCAAAAAAATCTTCATTGTTTCTCTGAGCTGTTAATTTAGAGCCCAAAATTGGAGTCTCTTTAAATCTTCAATAGAAGTACCTAACTAATTCCTCTTCAAGTCATAATTTGACAGAGTAAAATTTCTCCAGCCTGAGTAAATTTCATTGCCAAGTCTTTTGGTGCAAACTCGTTTATATCAATGCAAACCCAGTATTCAACCTGTACTGGAAGTGTACTTGCAATCGTAAGTCCTATTAGAGCTGATAACACATATTTTTATCACTGAGATGGCAGATAATTCTAGAGTCTTGGTTAATTTATCAGATTCAGCATGAAGAATTGAAGTCAATCTGCTAAATGATTTGATTAAAAAAAAAAAATCAACTTTCTAAAATCTCCAAAGTAAACAATTAGTTTACTATGAATAATGCAATGAGTAAATTGATCTAACAATAGTCTCCGTTCTCTTAGTCTGGTCTATTTGATATGACAGCAGAAAGTTTCAGATATCAGCTCATGTCAAAATATTTTACTGCCTAACTTCCTATCATATTGTTTCTTACATACTGACGTCTATCATTGCTTAAGAAAATTAGATTTTTCTGTCATCACAGATTATTATTTTTCCAAACAAATTCTTTCTATTCTGTTAAGATAATTGCACATTGCAATTTGCAGGTTTTTGCTAAGAACCTGTTCTTGTGTCATCTTTTGTGAAACATTTGCTGACAAACCTGTAAAATCCTCAGGGGATTTTAGGCACTGAGGTGGTCTAATTACCCACTACGAGAGAGGTTTTAGGATATCCTAAAACTCCCTTCCCACGAGGCTCACTCAGAAGCTGGTACTACCTTCTTTTCAGCTCAGCCATCCTCTGCCAATGCAGTTTATCGTTCAGCTTTGGAGTCTGTAACTGCAGTCAGAAGCCTGGAAGAATGAAACAGCATTGCCAGATGCAGAAATGTGCAAAGGTATGGGTGCAGGACAGACACCACAGATTCGGAAGACGTGATACGCCGCTATATCCCAGTCCCAAGTGCGCTCACCTGCTTGGGTGAGCTGGGGAATCGTTGCCTCCCGAAGGGCCAGCAGCGGGGCTCGTGCTCCAACGGTGCCTCCTGGCAGCCCTGCGCTGCTTGGCGTGGGAGTCTTAGCAGCTGCGGGTGCTACAGAAGGTGAGGAAGAATGATCATGAAAGGCTGGAGGCAACATGGCACCGATGCCAAATCTACTTGGACACCATCGTTGCAACTGCTGTACATGATCATAGGCTATTATGCATGAACATATGACACCAAACACACGTATTTTAGTGTCCAGTTTAATGCCAGTTGACTTAAAGAGCTTCCATGAACTGTATCGTTCCAGGCCGAAGGGCACAAGAGAATTAGGCTCATTAATGCAATCACATTCACGACTCAACCAGCAACTACTGACTGCCATTGTTTTCCAGAAGTATACTGCGTCCTAGCAACAAAGCATGAACTTATTATGCCGCTTCGTTAACAGGTTTAAGTGTCTACTGTGCACATCTGGGTATGCTTCTACAGCAAAGGGACCAGTAGCGTGGGCACCACCTCCTGTGGATTGTGTTGCAAAATAAAACATTAATGTAACTCCATGTTTACCAGTTTGGAGACATCAGGTACCAGCTCGCTGGCTATTGCAGGCTGTTTGCACTCTTTATTTTTAAACATTCTACAGCAAACCTTTCTGGCATAGCTAAGACTTCCAATTGCATAACAGCTGAGGGGACAACGCGTTGCTCAACTTTACTGAATTAAAAAATATACACACGAAAACCATCAAGAATTCGTAAGAATGGTCCGGGCAGGTTGAGCTACCTAAGGAAAGCAAATACACTTCTCTTCAGCTTTTTAAAATATCAAAGCGTAACCTGGAAAACCAGAGCAAATTAATACACGATGGGTGTGTGCGTGGGGGGAAAAAAAAAAAAAGGTGGGCAAATTCAACTGCAATGAGTGACACCTGCTGCTTTCATGACTCCTTTTTTCCTTTTTTCCAGCCCATTTGGCACACATTGCTAACTGCTATGAAAATGGAAAGAGCTGTTTGCCTTCTGTAAACACCAAGAAACCTGGTATTGTCACCTTCAGAATAATTTGAGGGTTAGAGAACAGAGCCAACCGTGGCAATTTTTTCCCAGCTCCCCTTTTTATTACTATTTCTTTAATCTTCAGTACCATCAATGGACTGTAAATTGTTTTTGCCATTGCAGAGATGTTTAGCACTGGCGTTGTGGGTTCACTGGACTTTTCTTGGCTGTGTTAATACAACACAGAAAACTGTTGCAGGTTTCTAAGAGGCCGGTGATGTTCTGGGTTGGTGGTGGGTTTTTTTTAATCTATGTAAAATTGTCTTTAAAATCTCAGTGACTGCACAGTACATGGCTAAAGGGAGGGAGCTTGTGAAAGGACCAGGAAAATAGGGTGAGCACACTAACCCTTCCAACTAACTAGAACCCCTGCTGAGTCACGAATGAAAGGACCAGGAAAATAGGGTGAGCACACTAGAACCCCTGCTAACTAGAACCCCTAGAACTAACTAGAACCCCTGCTGAGTCACGAACCTGCAAGTACGGCACCTCCCAATGAAATGCTCTATTTCTATAAAAAGGACTATTTCAGTGATAGTTACAGACTGGCTCTCAAACCCCAAACTATAAACGGAAAGGAAGGCTAAAAAGCAAACATTGTGTACTGTGGACTTGGTGATCTTTCTAAAAGACTTGATTGTAAAACTAGGAAAGTTTGACTAATCATTGTAACCGTGACACAAAATGAAGTGCCGCACCCAGCTACTCTGCATCCCGTGCTGGCTGCTCTGGGAAGAGCAGACCAGTCCACTCGCACCGCAGCCTCCTTCTGCGAGGCCGTTCCTGTGAAAGCCCGGCAGACTAGGCTTCTGCACTGATTTTTCCTGTCCCTGATTAAAAATCTTGGATTTGTGT
Organism: Fulmarus glacialis; assembly: GCF_000690835.1. Classification (NCBI taxonomy): domain Eukaryota; kingdom Metazoa; phylum Chordata; class Aves; order Procellariiformes; family Procellariidae; genus Fulmarus; species Fulmarus glacialis. Next base: position 41,648 of record NW_009230585.1, read on the forward strand.
CTCTCTACAATGACAAATGCTTTTGTCTTAGGCTCTCTTAGCACAACAAACCCTGGCAGCAGTGAACTACTCTGACCCTTTGCTCAATTAATTATTATACTGCAACCTGGCCTGGTTCCATGGGGGTTAGGCAACCTCACGACCTGCAAGCCCTCTGCTCCGATCTGGTTTGCTCATCCTCGACAACCAATGGAAAAAAATAGTAAATCTTTCCCGTGTCCCCTGCAGCACTGCAACCTTACCCTCCCTGCAGAGTTGCTCTCAGCCTGTCCCACAAGGTCAAAGTGGCACCGATGAGCCCATGTAACTGACAGGTGTCCCACACGCATGCATGAAATTATCGTGGCTAATAGCGAGCACGTCCCCTCTAGCAAATCCTGTGGGCCCTGAGCTTTCCTCTTTGAGATATCCCCTGCTACAGCACAGTCACAGTCTCTTTTCTTGATTTGCAGTCCCATAGCTGGTTGGTGAGTTGCTGCTGTATCAGGCCAGTCAGCTATCAAGCACGCTGGCTCATAAGAGAGGGGTTACAACACATTGCTGCAAACATGCAGGACATTGGGCCCTTCTAGGCTGGGAAAGCAAGAGTAGAAAACAGGGGACTGTGCCCAGGCAGCGGAGCTCAGAGGGACCCCGGAGGAAAGTTAGTCCCTGCTCCAGACAGGCCCTGAGCCGGCGGGCCCGGCCTTATCTCCTCCTCCAGACAGGGGCCCTGTGGAGGCGGCGGCAGCAAAA
>NW_009230586.1:0-5193 GCF_000690835.1 Fulmarus glacialis
GGTGGCAGAAAAGGGGGTGTGCAGAGGAGGAATGAAGGTTAAGGGCCTGGGGCTGAATTTGTTGCCCTGCCATGGGACAGGACAACATTTGTCCTTGGCCGAGTGATTTGGTGCTCAGCGTGTGACTTTCAGTGCGCAGTGAGGATAAATAAGATGCTACAGATGGAGGAGTCTCCTATGGAAAGCAGAAGGAGGACTCCGTGACCCCAAGACCAGTCAGATCTAGAGTGACTCTTCCAAATGCATCAAATCCAGTGCTGCTGAGCTATCAACACAGGAGACAGACCCGTCCCAGGAGCGTCTGTGCTGCTGCAGGCGGGGGGGGGCGGCCGCGGGGGGGGGGCGCGGGGGGGATGGCTGTGGCAAAGGGCAGGGCTGGATGCGGGCTGCAGGCAGGGAGCCGGGCTGGGCTGCGGCGGGGCAGGCCGGGCTCAGGCTGTCTCCTTCATGTGTGTCTCACTTTGTATTGAATGATGTTAAGCAGAGCTGGAGCTGGCGCCTCGGCCTCATTACCTTCAATTACAATAATTGTTGCCTCTCTCCAGTGTTTTGCATTTCTCCCTGGGGGAATCTCTCTGCTGCTTCTTTTCCAGCCTTGCTCCAGCTTCCCCCTATCGATTGGATCGCTCTGGCCCCGGTCCTAGGAGCGATGCCTCCAGGAGGATAAATGCAAATCGTCCTATTGATTCGGAGGAGTAGGAGTGCAGCTCGTTTGGGGGAGGCAGGGTTAGTTTTAAATGAAAAAAAGTAAACTGATGAGCCTGGCAGGAAATGCTTCACTTTCTGGGCCCCTTAAAAAGTGTCTCTTTATCGTGTCCTGTGTCTGGGGGGGATGCAGATTGGTGCCACCGCATGCACATGGAGAGGTGGATGCTGCTAAACAGACACTAGCTTTGTTTCCTATGTATTTTATGTGAACAGGTATCACTGAGCATCTGTGGAAGACAGCTCCCCTCCTCCAGTTTGCAGGTAACTGAGTTTCACTGGGGACATGCTAATTGCTGCTGAAAGTGAGCAGGCGTATAGTGTGCAGGCCTCCATCCACCCCTTTGAACTGCCCCAGTTACAGGGCATAAAGATCCCTGGGAGTTATTCACCTGTGGGAACCTGCTCGGCAGCCTGTCTGTCACAGGGGAGCGGCTGGGGAAGGAGCCAGGCTTTGGGCTCTGTGTAGTCTTAGCTCCTGAAATGGCTACTTGATTCAATAAATCCATGGCCAGCCCCAGAAGTGGGAAACCAAAGAAATTGCATAGAGTCATATTATGTTCCCTGCCCCCTGGGCTTTATGTTGAGCGTAGCTATGCTAGCTTAAGCCTTAATTATTTTTTAAAGGCAATAATCAGCATAAAAAAAAAGGTAATTCAGTAGAATTAGCTTGTGTGCATCATATCCAAAATGCTAGCAAAATAACTGGGAAAAGAAAGCTGTTTGTTGGCTAGTGTTCAGCAGTTAACAAAAAATACTACTCTGATTAATACTGCTCCAAAGATGCTTTAAACAGTCCCAATGCTTTTTACTTCATATTGTTTCCAAAGGAGAAATTCCCAGCCAAATCATAATTGCAAGGTGCAAAAAAGAATTGGATATGGTGCACGAACATTGCTTTTGACACCAGTTTGAAATCACTGCAGTGTAGCAGTACTAACCTTTCCTTGCTAGTGAAATCAGCATCCTATGTAGCAGTACTGGCAAATGCCAGCATGCACATGCAAATCCAGCAGTATGCAAATCCTTAGCTCCCCGAGGAATGCGGGTTTCCCCAGGACAGGGCTGCAGCGATGCCCTGACTACAGAGGTGAACTTGGATGGATTTCCAATCTGCAGTTGTTATCCAATTCTTTTGCCTAAATTTTTTTGATGGGGGAGGAGGTTGGTGGAAGGGTTCAAACAGGCAGAGAATACTGCGTTAACATGCTTGTTGTTAGAGGTAGACTGAAGGGTTACATCCAAACATTCGGGGGAAGTGGTGGCCAGTTGCCAGCATGCCAGGCAAGTTTATAGAAGGGTGAGGAATTCCTGATAATGTTCAAAGCTGCCAGATGAAGGAATTACTTTTCACTGCAAACCGTTTTTCTAGGGCTAGTTGCTTAAATCAGGGGCACTTGCAGGCTGAGGTTTCAACTCCTTTTGGTCAGTTTTGCAGGCACGCTGCTGCTGCTGGTATATACAAGGTGGGCAGGAGCAGCAGGGACAGGCGTTGATGCCAATTCATGTGAAAAAGAGAAAGGGAATATATGAAAGAAGCAATACAAAGGGAGGAGGTTGATTTTTTTCCCCCAGAGTGAGAAAGGAGCTTTTCTCTTGTTCAAAGTAATGTACTCAGAAAGTGCTGCCAGCTTGGTCTCTGTCTTGGCTTGTCTTATTTTCCTTCTTGATCTAGAAAAGACCTAAACCCCTCATGCCAGTCATCCTCTCGTGCCTGTGCTGGGGCTCTCAAGCACATGGAGCTTCTGGAGAAGATGGTGGATGTGGTTTGGGATTTCATTGGAAGGATTTACCAGCTGACATTGGGAGGGAGACTCTGGCATGGCTGCACTGCTCACATGCCCCTGGTGGAAAATAGAGGGCCTTTTCCTCAGCGTGATCGTAGGGGAAAGCAGGCCCTGCGCTAAGCAGTTGCTTGCCTGACAGGAGGAGCCCCAGTCTGGAATAGTTCAGGAGCTTGGATGCTTGTTTGAATTGATCTTTAAGAAGAACTCATCACTTCTTAAGTCCTCCTGGCAGAAACTTGGCACTGCGACTATTGGCTTGTGAAATGAACCAGCATTTGAGTGGCCTGCAAAGCCTCTTTGGACGGATCTCTTCTTTTGATTGGGATTTTCATCTTCTTAAAGACAAAATTTTGCATCTGTGATACAATCTTGAGCTGATGCAGAGGGGAATGTGCTCCTGTGAGACGCTTCCCAAAGCAGTCCCTTTCCCTGAGGTGCCCAGAGGCTGATTTTGCAACCAGGTCCTTCATTCGTGTTGGTTTTAAAGGGTTTTACCGTATCTGGTGGGAGGGAGCAGCCCTGTGCTCTGTGGGGCTGTGCAGTCCATACCAGTGGAGGCTCCAGGCTGCTCTCCCATGGCTGCTGGAGACACATCATGCGGCCTCAGGCTCCTGATGCTTTCCTTGATGGTTCCTTGTAGTCATTATCCCACATTCCTTCTGGTTGCAGAACATGTTATTATTATTGCTTTGTGCTGGGTCTGTCTCCTGTCCCTTTTTTACAGGCCAATCCGGCCCTGTTTGCTCTTGCCTCTAAAACAAAAGCAAATTAGCGCTGCAGAAGCTGAATTATTTTGTTTATGTTATGGTCTGTCAGAGGACCCCATGCAATCCTTGCACAGCTCCCTGAGCAGAGTACCAGCGAGCGAGAAGACACAGTAAGTCAGTCAAACCCTCCTGACTGATGATCAAAACCTCCTGGCTTGATCCACAGGTTCCCAAAAGGGTCTTTAAATTAGTTGCTTTGGGGGGAACCAAGGCTGGGTAGTGGTCCCTGCAGCACCTCCGTCACTTGTGGCACTTGAAGCACGCCTGTAGCATACAGAATTAGCAATTTTTTACAGTAAATTGTAGCTCACAATTCAAACTTGACAGCTGTCAATGAAATTTGCTGCTCAAAACTGATCTCGAGCACATTGCCTTCTGGTTAGTCTGTCCATGCTCCCTTGGCCAGGACGTTTATAATATTCAGGGAGTCTCTCATGTTACTTAGTGCACTAATATGGCTCCACGAATAAAAGCCATTTCCAGTCTGTCGGTATCGCATGTAACAAATGAGATCTGCTAAATGCGCTTGTCACCAGTGGTAGGAACAGAAGAAACAGAATTGCGCATGTTGCTGTAATGATTCTAAGTTATAATGAATGATATTTTCTTATGTTTGCAAATGAGTGTCTGATAGCCGGTGCCAGAGTGGGAGATATGGCTTGGCTGATCTCGCTGTTTTTGTAATTTCTAAACAGAAACAAGAATTAGAAAATTACTTTGTGGTGGAGTGCAAATATGTATAACATAAGTGTAAAGACTGCGGTGCAGCACACGTGTATCTATCTTATACATATGCAAATTGCAAGACTCGCAGTAAAACCATTATAACGTGTGATGGCATCAGCACTAATTAGCTCGAGATCCAGTCTGTTCCTCTCTGCCAAAGTAAACTGGGGTTATCTCAATCTCAGATTTCATATTTCCTCCTTTCTCTTTCAGGGAAGGAATGTCTCTGTCACAAGGTATTATGTCCTGAACTGAAAATTACTTTAAAGACTCACAAAACATTTCAAATTAAAATTCTAAAGTCATTTTTGCTATTAACTTATTATCTACATATCATCCAGCAGCTTTAATACTAGCTGCGGACCCACATATTTAAAGCATTGTGCCCATAAATGGGAAACAGTCGGTGTGCAAATGCTGTAGAAATCAAGGCTTATAAAATGTAATGAGAAAAGAAAGGAGAAAACTAAGTTAGCAAAGAAATTTTAACTATGGGGCACATTGTTTTCAGGACCAACATGTGAAGGAAAACTGTCCAAACTAAACATGAGCTACGGGAGCTGTGTCAGAGCCCGGTGGGGGAACATCACCTTGTGCTTCCAGCTGTTTCTCGAAAGGAAATGTTGGAAGGAGAGTAGAGTACCGTGGGGTGTATTTGCTAACGGCTCTGACCCACGGGCCTGCCGTTGCCATGTGGACGTGACAGCAGCGTGGAAGACCCCAGGGGACCGAGCAGGAGGTGCATCCCAGGCCATGAGAGTAGCACGGACCCGGTGGGATGGAGACCACAGCCGCACCCTGGTTTCAGTCGAGTTGCTGTTAGCTCCGCGCCGCATCAAGCCCGAACGTGGGTTTTTCATAACCTTGGAAAAAAAAACCCGGCTGCAGTGAAACTTCTGGCATCCCGGGTGTTGCAACACTTTTGCATCCTCGTATAGCCTTGAGTGTTAGGAGCAGAAAAGCAGGGGAAGGGCTGGCAGCAGTTACGCGCTGAAGGCCTGGTGGCAGCGCCGTGAGCGTGGGGTGGCAAGCGCAGACGGGGAGGACTCGGCCTCGTCTCATTTTGACTCTGCCTTTCATCATGAAGCAAGGGGGCTGCAGTGCTGTTCATTCATTAAACACGGCTCTGCCAAGCTTGCAGCCAGAGCCATTACATTTGCTTACGGAACTCGGCGTTGCTGCCTCCGGACGGGGATTATTCCGAGGGA
>NW_009230587.1:0-1769 GCF_000690835.1 Fulmarus glacialis
GGCGCCGGCGCATCAGGCGGCCGAGGAGCTCCTGGTCCGAGAGGTGCCGGTAGGGCTGGACCCCCAGCTCGAACAGCTCCCACAGCGTCACCCCCAGCGACCTGACGGGGACACCGTGACACCGTCATCGTCACCACGGGCACCGCCGCACCAGGCACCGGCGCCTGGCTGCACCGCGGCACAGGGACAGCAGGGACTGTCGCACTGGGGACGGTGGCATCGCAACACCGTGACGCTGGGTACCGCGGCATCGCAACACCGTGACACTTGTCACCGTCACAGCGGAGACCGTTGTGCTGGGTATCACGGCGTCACAACACCATGACACTTGTCACCATCACACCGGGGACCATCGTATTGGGTACTGCGGCATTGCAACACCATGACGCTTGTCACCGTCACACCAGGGACCATCGTGCTGGGTATCGTGGCATCACAACACCATGATACTTGTCACCCTCACACCGGGGACCATCATATTGGGTACTGCGGCGTTGCAACACCGTGACGCTTGTCACCGTCACACCAGGGACCATCGTGCTGGGTATCGCAGTGTCACAACATCGTGTCACTTGTCGCTGTCACACCGGGGACCATCGTGCTGGGCACTGTGGCATCGCAACACCGTGACACCTGGCGTCAGAACATTGGGTACCACGGCGTCGCAACACCGTGATGCTTGTCACCGGCACTGCGGGTATTGCAGCATCGCAACACCGTGACACTGTCACCGTCACACCGGAGACCATCATGCTGGGGACCACAGCATCCCAACACTGTGACACTTGTCACCATCACACCAGGGACCATTGTGCTGGCTACCGCGGCGTCACAACACCGTGACACTTGGCACCATCGCATCAGGTGCCGTGGCAGAACACCGTGACAGCAGGGACCATCGCACTGGGCACCGTGCCACCGCAACACCCTCGTGCCAGGCACCACCGCGGCATCGCGTCACCACAACACCGACACGCTGGGCACCGTCCCATCCAGCACCGCGGCATCGCAACACCGTCCCACCTGGGCACTGCGCGGCTGTTGCAGGGTACAATGGGACAACTGTGACATCGGGGCGTTGTAACACTGTCACAGGTGGGCACCGTGGCACCCCAACACCCTGACACCAGGGCCTCCCAACACTGTCACAGCCCAACACCCTGACACCGGGACACTGTCACACCCCAACACCATGACACTGGGACCTTCCAACACTGTCACACCCCGGCACTGTGACAACAGGACACCGTCCGTCACACCCCAACACCATGACAAGGGGACCTTCCAACACTGTCACACCCCAACACCGTGACACCAGGACACTGTCGCACCCCAACACCGTGACACCAGGACATTGCAACGCTGTCACCCCCCAACACTGTCACACCGGGACACCCCAACGCTGTCACACCCGGGCACCGCAACCCCATCACCCCGCCCCACCAGGGTGTCCCCGGTGTCCTTCATGTCCCTGATGTTCCCCAGTGTCCCTGGTGTCCCCAGTGTCCTTCATGTCCCCCAGTGTCTACGATGTCCCCAATGTCTCCTGTGTCTGTGGAGGCCCCCCAATGTCCCCTGTGTCTGTGGTGTCCCCTGTGTCCCTGGTGTCCCCAGTGTCCTTCATGTCCCCAATGTCCCCTGTGTCTCTGGTGTCCCCAGTGTCCGCCATGTCCCCAAGTGTCCCTGGTGTCCCCGGTGTCCTTCATGTCCCCCAGTGTCCGCCATGTCCCCCAGTGTCCCCCCTGTCCCCGATGTCCCCCGTGTCCCCG
>NW_009230587.1:1879-2124 GCF_000690835.1 Fulmarus glacialis
GCCGCTCGGGGGTGACGTAGTAGTCCTCCTGGGGGGGAGGAGGGAGCATCACCCGTTGTCCCCAACCCTGTCCCCAGACTGATCCCGCCCTTCCCAGCAAGTCCCAATTCTGTCCCCAACTGGTCCCGAGGCTCCTGGCCCCATCCCGCTGTCCCCCAACGTGTCCCCAGACCCCTGGGTCTGTCCTGGTGGGTCCCCAGCTTTGTCACCCTGTCCTGGCTGGTCCCTGTCCCCAACCCAGCCGG
>NW_009230588.1:0-495 GCF_000690835.1 Fulmarus glacialis
CCCTCGTCGGCTCCACGGGGCCGTCACCATCTCTGCCTGCCCGTGACAATGAACCTCCCTCTGGCCCCACATTCACCTTCCAAAGTCCTGTTTCAGCCACTGCAGGTTTGTCACTGCTGCAGCCCTTGTTTCTGAGCACAGGGGACTGCCGGAGGTTTGGGGGCCTGTCGAGAGACAGCTCCCATCGCAACAATCCAAATCCTGCCGTATGGTCCTGGGACTTCAGGGAGACTCCGCGAGACTCGGGCAGTTTCGCGCGAGGGCAAAGTCACCCCCTTCTCCCGTGCCCGTTTCAGATGCGGACAGTCAAACCTGGAGACAGTGCAGCCTGTAAACAGGCAACCGTGGTGCGAAGGGACGGGGCAGGGGACAGGAAGGCTCCGGCACCCACCGGGACCAGCTGCACCTCTGTGCTGGTTTGTGTAGCACGCTGGGGTCTTGCGTCCGTGGGCAATGCCCAGATCCGCGATGAGCAGTGAGGCAGTCCCAGGCAGC
>NW_009230588.1:517-2158 GCF_000690835.1 Fulmarus glacialis
GACAGGTAGACAAAGCTCTACGTCATGCACGTAGAATATGTATGAACAAGTCCAAGGATGAGGGTGCTGGGGTCCCGAGCGGTCCGGTCGGTGCCACCAGCAGCAGGGCAGCCGGGCAAAGGAGCTGCTGAAGCCAAGGCAGGCTTTGACCTGGTAACTTTAGGAAGAGCTCTGGGGCAAAACACCTCACACTGAAATACCTGCGAAGTCGTGCCTCCTCCTCGGGCTGGGACAGGGAGAGTTTGGTTCAGGGGGAGAACCTGGGGGCAGTTCCCTCTCCCTGTCCCGGCAGGGAGCCGTGCCGCCGGCTCACAAGGCAGGGACCTGCCGAGCCGGTGCAGGTCGGCGCTGGGGAAGCACAGAAACCCCCATCTCCCACTGACCCCAGTGTTTCCACCACAGCGTTCCCATCCAGTATCTTCTCTGTCACCAACAGAGTGCTGCTTTACCACCGGTGCGTTCACCGCTGCAAGTACCACCACCCGCCCGTCACGCAGACATCCCCTGGGGTGAGCGTGCAACGGGCACGCAGGCAGGAATTGCTCCTCCAGTGGCATCGCAAAAGCGAGTCTTAGTCTTTGCACCTCCAAACGCTGGGCTGCAGGTGCAAAGCAGGTAGCGGGAAATGCATGGCTTCGCTTTGCACCTGCAGAAGAAATGAGCCTTATTCTTTTGCAAATTTACCCCATAATGAGAAACATATGTTATAGAACATGATTTTCTACAAACCAAGCATTTGCTGCATAGTTTATGGTTAAGTCTGAATGTAGTCACAGCTGTCATGGGAATTATGGGTTCCTTGATTTTCATAATTAAAAAGAGAGAGAGGAAAAGAGGGGGGAAAGGAAGCAGGAGCCCACAGCCTGGTGCTGTGGGCACTGGCCGTGAGCGCGCAGCGGGCGGCTTTGCTGCGGCAAGGAGAAATTCTCCTGTTGGAAATTCACTGAAATATTTCCTGTACCAGTAGGTTATGCAGAGAACACCGTCTGCCTGATTCGGTGGTTAATTAAATAAAAGATATTCCAAATAAAAAAATAGATTCTGGTTTTGGGCTCTTGGGAAATCATTACTGACTAGTGACCTCTCTTAACCTGGGTAAGGTTCATGCAGGAGATGTCAAAGCATGAAGCATAGCAAATATCCGTGAGCATGTACAATTACAGGTTTATTAAAGGGAAACAAGGACCATACGATAAATGGAAAAACCTGTTTTATGGACACAGTGAGCAGGCATTTTCAGAAAGAGCCAAACCTGTTTCAGTAGGGGCTGTGCCCCCGAGCTCCAGCCAAGCTGTCCCACCGGGGACGAAGGTGTGGAACAGCTCTGCTGCCGTGTTCCTGCCAGCACAGGAGATGTTTTGCCTGGGCACAGCGGAGGACGAAACAGTGGGTGGGGAATGCATTAAAAGTCTGCCTGGGGAAGCGTCTGGGGAGAGAAAGGGCTGCCTGGGTAGAACTGGCTTATGTGGACCAGCTCAAAGCCAGCACAGGCAGGGGCTTCTCCAGCAAGGGTGTAGCTACCAGGGCTAGAGGACTACAGGGGTTTCCAGACAGCGTTCCTCTTGCACTTTTGCCCTGCCTGGGGGTGGGTCTCCGAGACACTGTGAGGACGGGAGCAGACACGTGGGCACATCCATGCCC
>NW_009230589.1:0-6444 GCF_000690835.1 Fulmarus glacialis
GGCAGAGCCAGGTTTGGGTGGCCGAGGGCACGCCGGCGTGGGCGCGTGGGCCTTCGAGGAGCAAATATCCAGCCACAGCCTGCGCCGGGGATGTTTGCTGGGGGAGAAACAAAAACATTTGCTGGTCTGGGCACAACAAGAGCCTACCCGCAGCTCATCCTGTTGTGCCTGCGGGCTGCTCGCTTCCCTCCTGGCTTTTCTCCCCCCCCTGCATTTATTTCCCTTCGGTACGCCGGCGTGGGCGCGTGGGCCTTCGAGGAGCAAATATCCAGCCACAGCCTGCGCCGGGGATGTTTGCTGGGGGAGAAACAAAAACATTTGCTGGTCTGGGCACAACAAGAGCCTACCCGCAGCTCATCCTGTTGTGCCTGCGGGCTGCTCGCTTCCCTCCTGGCTTTTCTCCCCCCCCTGCATTTATTTCCCTTCGGTTCCTGCTGGTTTATCAAATCTTTATTAGTCTCCACTCGCTTTGGCAGAGCTCAGTCAGCTGCTGGGGCTGTGGCCCTGCATGGAAGCTCCACCTTTGCTGGCTGTAAGGGATGGTGGTGCAATGGGGTCCCTTCAGCGAGCACCGCAAACAGTCCCACCGCTCCCCTTTTTCATTCTCAGGTCAGCCAGCCCCTTGCTTCCCGGCAGGCAGGCAGCGAGGCGGTGCAGGGCACCTCGCTTTCCCACTTACCAGGCAGGGATGAGTCTGCCCATGCGAAGCTGAAGCCACCGTCGGGAGCGATGGCACAGCATGAGAAGTGGTGAAGAAGGTGGTCTTGTTCGCAAGTGTTTCCCACAGGGTTGTTTTTTTTTTTTCTCCTAGATCAGGGTTTAAGCATCCATCACGCTGAGCTCTCCTGGCATGTAATTTTTAAAGCCGGTGAAGGTATTTAGAAGTGATGCCCTGGGCCTGGTGCAGCTCCGCTGGAGGAGCGAGGCACAGGAGTCTGGTCAGTCCAAAGCCCATGCTCACCACCACTGAGGCTGTACACCTGGGGCTAAATGGAGTCAGCCTTTTTCTCCAGGGTACTTAACGGGCATCAGGATCTCCAAGAGATGGATAACACCTGTGCCCTCAAGTTTTTACGGTGGGTATTTTCTTTTAGAAAACCACGAGCAGATCTCTGCTTTGAACCCCATATCTCCCAGCCCCGCCCCCCCCAGCCCGGCATGTGTCCCTGAGCAATCACAAACGCGTGGAGGCACGATACGGCGCTCCAGCTATGAAATCCCAGGAAAAGCCCTTATTCTGCATGTTTGATGCTCTCAGACCTTGACATTCAGCTGAGCTCTGCTCCAGCTGTGCACGCTGGCTGCCCTGGAAAGGCAGGGCTGGGGTGGGTGCATGAACACCTCCTGTCCCCCGGGGCAGTCGGGGACATTAGAGCGGGCTTGGGTGGCTCACCCCGGCTGAGCATCTGGCTCGTGTTTCTTCACTGTCTTCATTTGTAAAGGGAGAGCTCAGCTCCACACGGTGCCCCAGGTTGTCCAAAACGGAGGAGAATTCTCTACCCCAAAGTCCTTGTCTCCATGTGTTTCAGGTCCTATTATGGCTGCCCAAGGTGATACAGTCAGATCCTAAATTAGCCTCTTATAATCTAAATTGAATTTAGACCCAGAAAATCCCCTGCTTTCAGATGTTTCTGGTTACACAATAACCCTGGCTCTCCTTCTCAGAGGAGTGAAATGGCAGGATTTTGAAATTCCTTGTTGGTTCATGTTTGCATATAAATGCTGATTTTATCTTTTCTGTACACAAAGTAAACACAAAGCTGTTTTACAATAATGTTGCCGTTGAAACATGCACCCAGGATGGCAAAACAACCCTGACTTAGATGTTTCCAGGCTCAAGGACCATGCCTCCTTTCACACAAAGAAGCCGCCCGCTCCGAGATGCCCAGCCCACCCTCATCCCTGTTGATGCCGTTCAACAGGCAGATTTCATAAGGCAGGAGTAAGATCCAGAAGTAAAAGCGAGGCAGTGATGGTAAAAGATGTCGATTCACCCAGGCTGCCTGGGCGGGTGAGCAAGCCTAAGTGCAGGTTCCTGATGGAGCTGAATTTTTCCGTAGACCCCCGTGAGCCGTGGTCCAGGCTGGAAGTGCCCAGACTGGGCAATGATGGCACTCACTTTAACAGGGACTTACATCTCTTATCTTTTTTTAATGCTGGTCTACACAGGGAATGTAATTCAGATTAAAATAGGGGCTTGAAGTAAGGTAGCTATTGATGATGAACTCTCTGGGAGAAAACTCTTAAGCTAAAACATCCTCATTGTGAAAGGACTAAATGCAGTCCTGGAAAGGAGCAAAGAGAGAGGAAAAAGTTGCTGCTGGGAGGAGGTAGCTGACATGGAGTAAGTTAATTCAGCATAATTCCTGAATTACAGAGCCCTACTTGGGGATCAGACATGGCTATACTTAAAAACCGACCACGGCCACAAGCCTGACAGCCTTAGTTATGGAAGGAATATCGTAAAATCAAAGAAAACCACATTTTCTGATGATTTTTTCTCTGTCAGTGGATGTTACAGAAACTCCATTTGAAACTCAACAGCTTCTGGTGAAAGAGGTGCTCTTGGGTGCAACTGGAGAGGATAAAAATCCAGCCCAAATATCTCCCTTCAGCCATCTAGGAGTGTGGTATCTACTTTTAAGTTAGTCATTTGACTAGTCATCTACTTTAATAGTCCACGAAGACAAAGGCATTTTCTGAGAGCAATTCATTCTGCTTGCTGTAGGATGACTATTTGACATGGGATCAACCACCCCTGGGTGATGCTCGTCCCTCCTGACGGCTGTAGGTGGGTCCGTGGTGAGTAGGTGCATCAGTCATAGCCAGCTTTAGGTGGTCACGGGTAGATGAGTTGCCTCCTGCCCTATATACTTGAGTGCTCATGGAGGCTGAAGCACTTCCCCCCGCCCAAGAAGTCATCTCTGAAATAACACATATTCAGCCCAAAGTTCACTGAAGTCCAGGTTGCTGTAGCTTTCAGCGGCCTTTGCATCGCGTCTGCAGTAACGCGTCTGAGGCAGTGTCAGAAATGGACCCCGCTTTAATGCTGGTGGTCACCGTACCTGATCTACAACACGGATCAGACTGAAAAAGCCCGCAACCTCATCCACTGGCCATCAAGCCTTCATCCTTAAATGGCGCTAAATGCATCCAGCAAAAGCTGGGTGACATGTTTTTCATGTCTTAGCAGGGATTCAAATGCTACTGCCTTTGACATTGCAAGAGCAATACCTGAAAATGTCACACAGCTGTCTCATGTGAAACAATTAAAAAAGTGAACTTGCAGGATATTTCTGTTAGAAACCACACTTTCCTTCTCTTTGCTTTGGACAAGAGGCTTAGGAGAAGGACTGCACCCATTCTTGAGGCACCTAGCCAAGGCCAGGGACAGCAGGAGAAGATGAAGACGACAATTGAGAAATGTCAGATCATTTAGCAACATGAGTTGTCCTGCAGCCCATGGCAGAAGCAATTGCAGTGGGACAAGCAAATCATCCCCAGCCTCCTGGCACAGCTGCCCGAGCACGGCTCCTACCTCTGCGGTGGAAGTCACGGCTTGCTTCCGTAACGCAGCAGGTTACATCGCAGTGTGTCAAGCCCTGCTGCAAGCCCTCGCTATCATTTGCAGCCAGGTAGTTAATGCTGATGCAAATTCCATTACTACAGGCAGAGCCTCAGCCTGTCTAGAAATGTGAATATCAGCTAGGACCAGAATGAAAGAAAAAGTATACTAAATTGTCAGGAATGATAGAAAATTCACATGCCGGTATCCCTTCTCTAAATGGAGCCACTCGCCCACCCAAGCTCCTGATCTGACCTCACTTGGGTGGCTTTTACTGCCTTCATTGTTCCTATAAAAACCTCAGAAAGATTTAAATCCATAAAGAAGATGGAAACTCTATTAATTGCCTTACGACTGTGAGACAAGCCCACCCCTACCTTGCTCTGAGCCCTCCTCCTTGCCAGAATCCCAAATCCTGATCCCTCACCGAAAGCCAGGGGGAATTTCAAAAGGCTGGAGAGACCTTCTCCTCCCTGCCTCCGCGTCTGTCCTTTGCATTGCAGGAGGGCATGTATATACCACACAGCGAGTGAAGGGACAGATACGCTTCTCTGCCTTTAAAGAAGCCCTATCATATATATTTTCTGTAGGCGAGCAGATGTAGCAGCTGTATGTCCTATATATAATATCCTAATATGTCCTATTATATCCTAACCCACGCTGGCTGGGTGTCACTGCTCCCGTCCTGGTACCCTCTCCCTGTCCCCGCAGCCCCCCCAGTGCTCCTGCCTTACCTCCAGCCTCTCCGGGCAGTGATTAATGATGCCCATCAATCAGGCACCGCTGCGATGAATGCGGCAGGCAGTTTGCGATTAACCTTGGGGAACCTTGCCCCCCCGCTCCCCCTGGCCGTCCATCCCCCTCCGGAGTCCCCCGCTGAGATTATCGGGTGAAATGAGGCGGCATGCGTACGTACGGGGCCCTGGAGAACAGGTCTCCTGGTCTTTTCATATTGAAATGGCGAGGTCTCCATCGCTCCTTTGAAGTTTGTTCTGCAGGGGTGAAAAAAACCCCAAACCATAGTGTTTTCCTTCAATAATGCAGGAGGGAGCCAGGAGAGTTGGGGTTAGTGGCAACGGCAGTGCCAAAAGGAGTCAGCTCGCCTGCCTTGTGCAGGACATGAGATTTATTTGGAGAGGAGAAAGTGTAAAACCATGGGGCAATTATCACAGGGGACAGAATTTCACTTGACCTCTCCCTGTTTTCCCTCCTGTCTGGGTAGCATCAGGCGACCCTGGCTCTGCGAGTGCCGTACCGACACAGGACGAAACAGAGTCCTCGCTTTCAAGAAATGATGGCAATGATTTCTTAGTTTATTACAAAGCAATTTAATCCCGGTTGCAGCTGGGATATTTCATCCCTGCCACTGCAGAAGGGTGGAAAGGGAAGGTGCTCCCATTTCTGCCTATGCCAAGCGCTTGTATTTGGGGTGGCTCGGCTGAACCCAGACTGACGTCCTTGCAAACATCAGCGCGGCTCGCCCCGACGCGGCACGGCGCACCTCGCGTGCTGGCGGGACAGAGGTAGTGGGCCTATATGAAAACAAGTCTCTCGTGATTTTTTTCAGGTTCCTGGTTAAAATGGAGCCGCTGCCCTGAGCTCGGCCCAGCCTCAGCAGCGTGCACGGGGCTCCCAGGCGCTGCGGCTTGGCAGGCTGAGGAGGAAAAGCCGAGGAGACCGTTTGAACTACACCTGCGCTTAACACCCGGCGTTTCGCTGCCGCGCTCCACGTTAACGCAGGGTATTTTCCACTTGAAGGTGTTCAAGGCCAAAGTTGAAAACCTCTGGGCGAGAGGGTTTGCTTGCCTGCCTGCCTGCCGGCTCATTGCTGGGGTTTGCATTTGGCAGTTGGGGGTGAGCATCCCATGGGTCACACACACCGGCTGCGGCAGCAGGGGAGCATCTGAAACAGCCAGCACCTTCAGCAGAGCCCAGCCCAGGGCTTGTAATCCCAGGAGGGAAGCTCTGGTGGGAGAGATCATGCTCTGGCAGGTGGGATGCACTGCTCCTTTCCCTCCTCCAGCAGTTCTTAGCGCTCCCTCGTTTGCTTATAATCACCAAGAGGCTTTGTTGGTAAGAAATAAAGCTGCGTGTGCTCCCATTAGAGGCCCGTGGGGGCCTTTTTGGTTTTGTCCCTTGCTGATAAGTATGCAAATTAACAAAAACCGTGCAATTAATAGCCAAATCCCTTTCAAGAGCATTTCTGAACAGGTTTTTACCAAATATTTGTCTCTTATTTGAATGGACATTATCAACATGTTGAACTGTGTTGTTCATATATACATATATATGTATCCATGCAGTCTTGCTCGCATGCAAATGTTTGTGCATCCAGTCGGTGTTCTCATGCTCAGGAGGAGGAAGGCTCGCTTTCCTCGTGGATTTTGGGGGAGCCACCTGGGTTAGCATCAGTTCAGGGGACGGCCTCCAGCATTAGCCCGTTTCATCTTCTTCTCTGGCCACCCCATCCCTCCTCCCTCCGGATCGTGGGTGCTCCAAGGGTGCCTCGGGGCTGCCCCTTGCAGGCGAGCGCTGGGGGGGGAGCAGGCTGACTTGCCGCCCGAGGAGCCCGCCGAAGAGGCTGGAAAAGCGAGGCCGAGCTTCACCACGGCACCCGGGGAGGTGGGGTGAGGCGGGGAGGGTGCACGGCTATTAAGATCTCCCTTCAAATGTTATTAAATTATATTTTGCTGCTGCAGCACGACAGGTGTGGAGGCGCAGGCAGGTAAACACAGCCCAAGCCCGCCAAGTCTGTTTCCTTACATAAATCTCTCCACTTCAAGGTATGCAATTAATCCCGGCTCCAGCCTCCGTTCACCACAGACCTTCTTTGTACACATGATGTATTAATCACCAGAAAGGACTTTTGCACCTCTGCT
>NW_009230589.1:6529-6870 GCF_000690835.1 Fulmarus glacialis
CAGAGGTGGGTCGGCGATGGCATCTCACGCCAGACAGCCGGAGGACGAGCGTGCGCGCCTGTGTGGGTACCCGCACGTGCGGCTGTGCGTACCTCTCTGCCACACTACGGCGTGCTGCAGCCCATCTGACGCTGATTTTGCCAGCAGATCCCCTGTTCCACTTTCCCTGGAGACAACGGATGTTAATAAGTAACAGCTCCCCACCCTGAGTTTTACAGGGGCGATTACAAGAAGTTCTCATTAAAAAACCAGGAGGAGAGCAGATCCCCATCAGGAAGCCCGAGGCTGCAAGAGCCTGCATGTACGTCTGCATCCCCGGTGTACCCAGGCGGCCGGGCGAG
>NW_009230589.1:7949-8270 GCF_000690835.1 Fulmarus glacialis
GGCCAGGCAGCCCAGGTGTCAAGAGCCCCCCTATTTTCCCTTATATTCCGCATTTTGCCCTCCACAATGCACGCTGTGTATGTTTTACATCCCTTTTCGAACAGGCGGCAACAAGACCCTGGGAATTACATGCTCGCCGGACCCTGGCGCCGGCTCTGATGGCCCCTCCGGTCCATATTTCCCCAGTAAGCCCTGCAGCAGAGCCGGGCGTTTCTTGGAGGCACAAAGCATGAGGGCGATGGCAGGATGAGGCCAAGCAGAGACACCCGAGCACCGGCCTCGCTCGTCCGTTTGTCCTGCCACCCTTTTGGCCACGGTTGC
>NW_009230589.1:8588-9167 GCF_000690835.1 Fulmarus glacialis
GCAGGTCCGCCTCTATAAACCTTCACTGCGATGGCAGCGACTGCCGCTCGGATCGGGTCAGCGGGGAGGGATTTGGGGGAAAGCAGAGGGAGAGGGGAGCAGATGGCCGGCGTGGTTTAGCCTGTACCCGGAGCGCTCCTATCTCCAAGGCCTCGTAAAGATTACAGATGCGCTTCTTCAAAGCGGCAGAGATTGGAGCACGGGGCAGGCGAACGCCCGCCGGGGCCGCGCGAGCCCGCGGGGACGCCTTTCCACCCCATCTGCTTGCAAGGGGTCAAGGGCTGAGCCTTCAGCCTCCTCGATAAGTGGGGTGGGAGGGAGTCGCGAGCAAGGCTGGAGCTCCTTGTGTGCTTCCAGCCGTCTCAGCTTGGCGTTCGGTGCGGCCAGCGCAATGTCACCGGCCGGGAATACATTTGCACGGGGCACCCGGGTGGCAGGTCTCCTGCTCCGGAGACTTTACCCAAATGCTGCTCAGAGCCCCTCAGAAACCCGGCTGCGAGCTCAGGGTGAGGGGTAAGGACTCGACACTTAATGCTTGTGGCTCCCCAGCTATACCTGAAGTTTGGGCGTTGCCAGACC
>NW_009230589.1:9198-10238 GCF_000690835.1 Fulmarus glacialis
GGGTAACCCCCCCGCTCCTGAACCTGCAACGCCCCATGCAGCGCTGTGCTCCTTAGGGGAACCACGTACCGCGGACAGACCCGTGTCCCTTGCTCCAGGGGGCTGCCAGCTTTTCACTTCAAGCCATGCATTATTTTATAAGCCTCTTTCTAAGCCTGCTTGCCCAAAAGCTTTCCATTTCTTGTTTTCCTTTGGCTCTAATGCTTGTCCCTGGATGCACTCAGCCTCTATTCCCAGCAAGGTAAAGATAGCTACCGGGCTTCTCCGGCTGCTATTTCTCTTGCTGTAGCCTTTCTCTCAGGTGAGAGGCAGCCTGCAAGATGCTGGTTCAAAGTCATTCGGTAGCAGCTTGAGCGAAAAAGAGACTTTCCCATTTGCGCAGCGAAGACTTGCCCGCCCCAGCCACAGAGGGCAAGGCACGGTGCGAAGGCAGAGCACCAACAAAGTAGCCACTCACCCCAAGATAAAGCTGCTGAAGACCGATGTTAATTAAACGAGGAGAACGTTTTTGTTTCGGCATGTTTATTAATTATTGTGATGACTATTTGCAGTTTATATTGCAGTAATGCCTACAGGTCTGAATTAGCAGCGTGGAGTCACTGTGCTGTCCAGTGAGCAAGCACCCAGGCGGGCAGAGTCCCTGCCCTGAAGAGCTTACCCACGAAAACACCGTGAGCTCAACGCAGCTTTTCAGCCCAGATCCTGACAAACCACCCGTAAACTGTTCTTTGCACCTTGGGGTGCACCCAAACTGCCCTGTTTTAAGCAGTGGGGGACAGAGGTGTGGCCGTGGATCTTGTCCTGAGGACCACGCTGGACCGCTTCTGCCATGGGGCCACCAGTGGGGACCCAGGGTGGGGGAGACCTGCAGAGCTCACCGAGGTCCGGGAAGGACACTGAGTTACCACGTCACCTATTTTTGCCAGAGTCGTTAGTAGCAAAGGGCTCGTCTCCTCAATGCAGTGTTTTCTCCCCTCAGGCTATTTTTCACTGGGTTGAGATGCAGAGGCCACAGGGAAGGAGAAGCAGGGACGCCCCCC
>NW_009230589.1:10320-10619 GCF_000690835.1 Fulmarus glacialis
GGAGAGGCACGACCTTCTAGGCCCTGCAAGCATTGCAAAGTTTGAGAGCCATTTCTCTCCCACCAAGGGAGCCTTTTCTCTTTCCAAACAGGGCTGAGACAGGAGCAGAAAGTGGGAGCGGATGCGAGGGCATCATGGCAGTGCAGGCACGGTCCTCTGCAGCGCCCCGTCACCACTGGTTCCCGAGCAGGACGGGGTGACAGGGAGCACCTTGCAGGTGAGAGAGTGGCGATGTGGCTCCCGTGCAGGGCAGGAGGCAGCCAAGGGATGAGCGAGCGAAGCCCCACAGCCTGTGGCTT
>NW_009230589.1:10659-12886 GCF_000690835.1 Fulmarus glacialis
GGGATGAGCGGGCGAATCCCCACAGCCTGTGGCTTGTAGCCCTGGGCAATGGCAATGGGTGACGGCAGCCTCTGGGGGTTAAAATAGCAATCCCAGAGCTTGGGAGATGGCAGAGGCCGGAACTCCTGCTGCTAATTTCCCGGGCATCACTAATTAAATCGGGGGTGTTTCCTCCAACTGCCATCCGTCACCGCTGCAAAGGAAGGCAAGCCCTTGCCTGGCACCCTTGAGCAGTGACGGAGAATTGCTGTTGAACTGCAAAACTCCTGCATTTCTGACCACCTCTTCCCCTGTCTCCCAGCTTCCCAACGAGTTGCTGCTATTTAAAAAGCAGGTGACGGCCTTTGTGGTGCGCCCAGGACAGCGGAGGGACCTGGAGGGTGCTGGCCACGATCAGCACAGCAGAGGAACCTGGAGGGTGCTGGCCACGATCAGCACTGGGACTATGCAGGCACCTGCAAGTCCTGCTGCCGCTGCCCTCCTTGGGGGGCTGCCTGGGTGCTCCCCACCTTCCCCCTGCTCTCCCAGGGCAAGCCCTCCTGCCCCAGGACCTCTCCGTCCCACAGGGTCCCGTCACCCCCTTCGGCTGACTCTTCACATCAGAGCCGAGAGGAAGATGTTATCAGCCTGTACCGTGAGTCCCTCTGGAATAAATAGCTGGCAAGCCTTGGGCAACTGTCTAGTGAGATCATCTTGGAAAAAAAAGCCTGAAAATGGGAATTTTCCTGATTTCTGGTGTTTTTTATTTCATTTAAGACTAGGAAGGAGAATACAGCTCTCCCTGTGCCCTGGCTTTCGGACAACATCCTTGCAATTGGGGCACTGCTGGGGAAGGAAGGGGCATGGATGCTGTGTTAACTGGGATCTGCGGAGGATGGGGCCAGGAAGGAGCCCCCAGGGCCCCCGGGCACAGGGCTACCGAGCGGCTCTGCGCTCATTCATCGTGCATCTCTGCATCCCCGGGTCCCGCCGTGGGACAGAGCTGATCCCAGCAAGGGGGGCACCCACCGAATCCTGGGCAATAGCTAGGGACCTCAGGAGCAAGCGGGGTAAGAGTATGCATGCCCTCTCTCTCCTTTGCCTCCCTTTGTCATGCTAACGAAGAATTAGTTTTTTCTTTTGAAGTCTTCCTCCTCCAGCCCCAAATAAGCCGCCTCCTCACCTTGTCCCCCCTCTCCCACCACCTGAGTTTTTCAAGCTCGGCTTCTTGACCCGTGCCCGGCTCCGCACCACCGGCCGGGAGCTGGAAGATCCCTCCTGCTGCCTCCCTCGCGCTGCTATCAGGTTCAACCTGTTCAATTAGTGGTGCCCCAGGCGCTGCAGGTTCCAGCTTTCTCTTTCTGCCTCATTTAATTTGAACACACGCACCTCTCCCTCCCTCCTCCTCCCTGCTCGCTTCGAGGCCCCGGGCTCTGCGCTGTGAAAGGCGCAAGGCAGGGCATCACTTACACACCTGGAATATGTTGCAACAAGCCCAGCAGCCTTTTACAAGGAAGTCTTGGGCCCAGACGATGAGTTAGAAAGTCCTTTGCAGAGCCGCCTTTCTTGGGTAAAAAAAAAAAATGCAGCTAAAACCCATCCACCAATTTCCATCGCTCCTTGGGGGATTGGTTTTCTGCCCTGCTTTCTTCTTTTCTGGGGGGGGTTTAACATTCCCCCGTGCACACGTGGCGTGCATGTACACAAACAACATAATGCGCCGAGCGAAGGATTAGCTGAAACTGCTCGCTGGCTTTTTGTCTGGTTTCAAAAGGAAGCCGCTATTGAAACACTTCAGTTGCTTGCCTGGTTGTGGAGAGCGTTGTAACGGGTACCTCTCTGGCCCGCACCCGGCGCTGGCATGGACATGCCTGAAGATGCAGGACGGCTGCTCAAAAGCATAGATCCAACATAGATCCAACCATCCGACCCCATGATTAAAGCCTCCGCCTGTGGGGTGCTGCCTGGAGGAGCCCTACGCTTCTGCTCCCTGAAAAACTTCACCACATCGACAGCTTCTCCTCCCAGAAAACACCTGCCCCCGAGACCCATGCCAATACGCAAACAGACGGACGCACACGCTATCTGTATGTAATGCACCTCCCTTGGCATCGCCGGGCAGAGAAGCAGACCCCGTGTTGTGGGCACGGTCCCTGTCCCCGTTGCATTGTCACACAGGGCTACGGAGGAGGCTGAGTCCTGCCGTTTCCCTCTGCGTGTGCGCGTCGGCAGCGCTATCAGGGCTGGC
>NW_009230589.1:12966-13522 GCF_000690835.1 Fulmarus glacialis
CGTGATAGCTGCCTTCCTCAATTAGGACCAACATCTTGGTCTGAAAATGAACCTATCTGCTCAGCAAGAAATATTTCTGCATTGCAACCGGCCCGTTTCAAAACCCAGCTCTCTGCAAAAAGAGGGCGAGGATTGCAAGAGTAAGGCTACATAAAGGACGGGCAGGCACCGCTGGCTCCGGCGTGAGGAGGGAGGCTGTGCCCGTGCGCAGTGTGTTGGAGCAGCGCTGCTCTCCCCGGGGGAAATGTGGTGGCGGCGGGTGGAAGCACCGCGTGCTTTGCCTGAGCAACGCGACCTGACAAGCAGCGACCGCTTCGCTCTGCCGCGGGGGTGTTGGGGGGCACCGGGCTGAAGAGGGTGACTTTGAGCAGTAATCCCCCGTAAAGGCACAGCCCACCGTGCTCCGGGACGAGTAAGAAATGAAACTTCGAGCTAAAAAGAAAATAATCTGACCCATGAAATTGCACGTTCGGGTGCTGCCCGGCGTCGGCAGGAAGGAACTGCGGCTCTGGGGCGCTGCTGGTGGCTCCGGAGCCCTTTCCCTGCCTGCAAGCCC
>NW_009230589.1:13669-15408 GCF_000690835.1 Fulmarus glacialis
CTGTGGGAGATGTTGAACCCAGTGCAGCAGTGTCAATGGGACAAAGCGCTACCAAAATCGACACAGCTAGACCTATGATGCCGGCAGAAACGCTGGCTGCTGTGCTAGGACCAACAGCGGCAGCAGCAGAGACAACGACGTGACCATAACAAAGTGACAGAAAGTCATTGGGCCTGTCATTTTGAGATGAGGCTTTAAACATCTCTCTTGCTAAAGACCCAGCTGGAAATATTATACCAGCCTGTGTAAATCTCTTCTCCACCGCCACTACACCCAGCTGTCCTGCTCACGTGGTGGCTACACATTGCAAAGCATAAAAGCTTGCATGTCTCATTTTGTGCTGGGCAGTTTCTCCATGTGGTTTCTTAATGAGTTTATTCTGCAATGTGCCATTTTTTCCTACCCATCAACTTAAACAGTTGTTTGTTTGCTTATTTTACAGGCAGAACAATATTTGGCTGAGCTATGCTGCTGCAACAGTTTATCCAGAGCATCCTTTATTGTTTACCAGAACTCAGCGACTGGGTGGAACAAAAGTTCAGCCCGGCCACCGCTGCTTGGGAGCCTGGAGGAGGAGCTGAGTGGACACAGATACCATTCAAGGTTGCCTTCTCCTTGTGAGTGGGTGTTAGTGATGCTCGCTCAGCACTTTGCGACGGACTCCTTCAGTCGGGGAGCTGCTGGAAGCCCCCTCTGCACTGCAGGGAGGAGCACGGGCTGCTGCTGAGCAGAGCCATCCCCAGCACCTGGGGTGAAATTTGGTGGGGGTGAAGCTGGTGGGAATTTTTACGACGGATTTCAGTGCCGCCAACTTCTTCTTTCCTTTTTTTTTTTGAAAAAAGAGTGCATTGTTGCCTTTTGTCTCAATCTTTTGCAACCTTCAAACGCTGCCTCAAACCTGTTTTGGCCGCTTTCTGTTTTGAAACGGTGAGAAGACGGCCATAAAGCTCTGTAATCTGTCTGTCTCACCTGGGTGACTCACTCCAAAATGCCACGGGCCCGCGGCGGTGGCTCCCTGGTCCCCGAGGGTGACCCAGAGCGAGGACCAAGCAGGGGCGGACGGGAGCGAGGGGTGCTCCCAAAGCCTCACCCCCATCCACCCGGCGCCTGGTGAGAGCGATGGGTAGAAACGTGCACCCAAGCGAGCGGATTTGAAAAGCAATAAAAGCTTTTAATGCGGGAACTTGGCTGATTTTCTTTTGGTAAATCCCTGGTTTTGCTATACATACCTCTCAGGAAGGTGATAGAGCCAGCTATCTAATTTTTCATGCATTTTACCGTTAAAAAGGCATGCTTTTAAGAGGGTTTGAAGAAAAGAGGCTGTGCTTATTCCATTGACCCCACGCTATCTCTTTATAAACATTGCTGAAAGATTTCTGTGGCTGAGATGGGTAACAAAGGCTCTGCAGAGCCACAGCTGGGATTTTTCATGCTCCAGGGAGAGACGCGCATCCCGCATCCCCCCGAAGGCTTTGGTTGGAGCTGCCCCGCTTGTTCTCACCTCCTTCCCCTCTCTTTCACCCGGGACAACCCGCGCTGGTGCTCCCTGAGCTGGAGGAGGAGGAGGGGGAGAGGAGGAGGATGCTGGTGCAGGGAGGGGTGGAGGAAGAGGAGAGGAGGAAGAGCAGGAGGGACGAGGAGGAGGCAGGCAGCCTGAGCACAGAGCCAGCGAGAGGAGAAGGGTGGAAGGGGTCCGGCGGGCGAGGTGGGGGTCCGCAGCGAAGCGGAGGGGACGGGGA
>NW_009230590.1:0-566 GCF_000690835.1 Fulmarus glacialis
CCTCTGATTGAGCTGGTTTGCACGGACCTGAACAGCCCTGGCGTGAGCAAAGGGGGGGTGCTCGCCTGCCTCGCTGACCAGAGAAGTGCAGCCCCTGCTCCTCCCCAGGTTATCGTCCCCCTCCCCAAGCAAAGCCCTCACTGCTCAACCCCCTTCAGGGTACACCAGTCCTGAATACAAATCACAAACAAAAAGCATGCGATTCCTTCCCTGTGGGTCATCGTCATAAAAGAAAAATGCACAAGAAATGTTTTTGGTCAAAAACTAGCTCTCAAACCCACCGAGGCTGTTTAATACTGGGGCTGGGCAAAACAGCGCTGCCCCATGCCTCGGCAGCTGCTACGTCTCTGTCCCTCTTTCGCTCTTTGCAAATGAAATGCCAGCAGAAAAATGGCCTTGTTTGAAAGGAAGGCTGAAGGCAATGGTCTGGCTTAGATTCAAATAAAAATGATTTGTTTTGCAGAATGATGCAGTTTGCACGTCACTTTCACCTTTGGGAGCTGGGCTGCACGTGAGGCACTGCACAACCAGTGCCCCACTCTGAAGTGGGCAGCAGCTGCCGGCAG
>NW_009230590.1:609-1328 GCF_000690835.1 Fulmarus glacialis
CCCTTTTGAAGGGGGACCCAGCTGCCGGCAGCAGCGGCCAGCATCCTCAAGTCTCTCCCCAGTCTTTCCTGAGATCAGCGTGGGTTTTGCCTGAGAAAGGTATGAGTCAAGACTTGACGATGTGGCCCTCGGCAGCTGCCACCACCGCGGCGCACCGGCCGAGCTGGAGATGCCAGCGGCAGGAGTCCCGGCGTAAGCTGCTCCGAGAGCCTGGCTGCCACCGGGTCTGAGCACAAGCCACCGCGTCCCCAGCAGCGGTGGCACGACTGAGACTGTTGATACTCTGAATAACGCCAAGGTTTCTCCAGCCAAGACAATCCCTCACCCTGTACTAGGACAGGAGGGTAACCCTAAGCAGGGCTTTAAAACCCAGCTCATGAATTGGGAATTCAAAAATTCCTACTGCTTGTCCGCCTGAGACCATGCAAAAAATGGTTATGATTACTTTTGGTAATTTGTCCGCCTTTTTTAAACTCTTCCCTCTCCCCTGACCTCCTCACCTGTTTTGATCGGTTTGAGAAATCCTGAGCAATCAGAGGATGAGCAAAGGACAGCAGCGGCTCCAGCCAGGCCACCGCACACGCGGGCCAGCAAGAGGCGGTGACCGGCTGGTGCCGATGCTGTCCCCAGACCGAGGAGTTCAGAGAGGAGAGTCTCACTCACACTTTGTTCCCAACTCCTGCTGTAGGAGAGCGAAGCGCACACAGGTAGCCTCAACC
>NW_009230590.1:1404-1718 GCF_000690835.1 Fulmarus glacialis
CCACCACATACACCCCCAGGGATGCCCGACCCGACCCACTGCCTCTCGGACCCCATTCAAGCGACTGCAGAGAACGTGGGAAATCGGGTCGTTCCCCTTCCTAAGCTAAACTACGGGGCTCTGGCTAATTTTTATTGGTGAGGTCAGGAATACATTCCCCTATCTAAAGTGTCAGCTCTAAGAACTCTTTTCAGGATAATTTTGAAGTAGCAATTTGGGTTTATTCCTTTCTGCCTGCACTTGCTTGGCGTGGAAAGCGGCCTGAAGCAAAGCAGCGGCCGTGCCCGGCCACCAGCCCGCTCCTCCTCGGCAGC
>NW_009230591.1:0-2009 GCF_000690835.1 Fulmarus glacialis
CCTCGGTTCGACGTTTGCAGAAGGGCGCAGTCAGTCCTTCGCTAGCTGCAAGCCCTTCGTTCCTGGGTAGGCTTTATTCTTCTTGCACGATTTTGTACTATTTTCCAGAAGGTCCTCTGGTGTTTTAGTTTAAAAACTATGGCTCCCCCCACACCCCCCACTCTCCACGGCACGCTGGCAGGTAGGGGGGGCGGAAAATAGTCCCGCTGCAAGCCCACCAGCCTGGAGGCACAACGCAGGTCAGCGAGACACTGCCGTGGCCAAGAAAAGACCCACGCTGGAGCCGGGGGCAGGCGGGGGGGGCTCGGACTTCTGCAGCACCTGCCTGTGTTCCGGACGTTTCATTCACAAACCATTTCGACGAGCTGTAAATATGCCTTGCTTGTTTCTGCAAACCTATTTGTGCAAGTGGGTGTCCAGCTGTCTTTTGATATATTAATTTTTAACTGCGTTGGAGGCTTTTATAACTGGTACCTGTATTAAATGGTAGAAGAGATCTGACTGAACTTCGCCAGACAGAAATGAATTCAGACTTTATTTTTCTTTTTATGTAAATGTTTTCGAAGATAAAAAGGCTGACATTAAGCACATTAGCTTTGAGAATGACAATGCAGGCGTATATAATGCAGATAAATAGACTGAGGTGCTACCCATAATCTATAGCATCAGTCTAAAAATCCCTAGGGATTCTTAATCTAGATTTATTACCTTTGAGTCGCAATCACATGATCTAGTAAAAACGTTTAAAGTGAATGCAAATGGAAGCTTTTTAAAGTAAAAGACTAACTGTGGAGTCCTTTTTTCCTTTCTTATCCGTCGACGCTATAAATGACGGACTCGGGATATTCAGCTGATATCACAAAATTCAGCAAAAGCCCATTTATCTTGTATTCTTTAATGTAATTTAGAAAACAACGGGAGAACGGTTTTTACATTTGTCTCAGAATTTGAAAAGGAGTAAGGCTTTTCTTCGCGTGTGAAAGTGTACATGTTCCGGACACGCAGACACACACACACACACACACTCGCTTCTGAACTCTGGAGCTATCAAACATGTTTAGTGAATGAGTGAGATGCTGTCTACGGAGGGGTTGTTGATGTAGGAGCCAAATTAGTGTTAATTTCAAACAGGCGGCTAATTCCTCCACGGAACCTCAGCACTTTCAAAGTGCTTTGCTGTGCTTCATATTTAATTACTTGCGATGGAAAATACATTCATTTCCCACGTAGAAAGATTAGCTAATTAATTAGGTCTTTATCTCTCTCTTTCGTTCTCTCTTCCTCTCTTCCTCCCTCCCTTTCTTCCTTTCTCTGTTTCTCTTTCTTTCGTTCTTTCTCTTTCTTTTCTTTCTTTCTTTTTCTTTCTTTCTTTCTTTCTTTCTTTCTTTCTTTCTTTCCTTTCTTTCTTCTTTTCTTTCTTTCCTCCCTCTCACTTTCTCTCTCTCTTTCTCCATCTTCAAGCATCCTGGAACACCTTTCAACTTCAAGGTTTTTACACCAATATAAACCAGATCCAGAACAGACTCCCTTCCCCCTTCCCCTCAGTCTTCAGATCTGAACTTAAAACATATATCATAGATCAGTTTTCATCCAGCGAATTTAGGCATAGTCCTCGACCTGTATTTTCAAAGAGATTCTGGGCTGGAGTCTGCAATATTTAATCCAGTCAGCTATTAAATGTCCTCCGGCTTGAATCAAGAATTTAAACAGGCATGTGCGCTGGGGATAATGACAGTTAAAGCAGTTTGGGGTATAGTGTGTGTGGCAGAGCGGGGGGGAAACGGACAGAAGGACAACGATTATGTCTTTGATTTGGAAAATTCCTGAGTTTTAGGAGTTCTGTTAGAGTATTGGTGGGGGAGAACATGAAAGAAACCCCTTTGCTCAAAGGCATGGCTTTAATGGGGAGAAATAGTCCTATTAATACCTGACAGTGCCTGACATTCGCCTTTCTTCTGCCTGCCCAGCGGTAACGTGATACCCGCTCCCCCCAGTGATGGTCCGCGGGG
>NW_009230592.1:0-8396 GCF_000690835.1 Fulmarus glacialis
CTGGCTCACTGTAGTTTGTAATACAGCCTTGAAAATGCTTATTGTGTTTCAACTGATAGGAGATTATTTTAAAGAATTTCTTGTCCTTTTAGTGTATATTTTGCGTGGTAAGTAGAACACTTAAGAAATAATTCTTTAGGTAGATACACATTTCTTATTTTTAATCTATGTATTTGTAAGTTTCAAAACATCCAACGTTTCCTATTGATTTCCTTTTTATAAGATATTAGAATTAATTACAACTTAAAATTGCATACAAGTTTGTGGTAAATCACTTGCATCTGCTAAATACCTTCCAGAAAGAGAAATATTTGGAAACTTCCTGCAGAGTGTTTTAGATAGAGATCCTGGTTACCAGGATTAAGATAGGGGATGTAATCATTGCAGCACGAGAAGGGGAAAGAATGTGTTACCTGGGTTTACAAGGAAATTATCTGAACCTGAAATTTTTATATTCTCTTCAGGTATCTACTTCATCCTGGCTTCTGACAGCTTAGCTTGCCAGTACTGTGGGGAGTAAATGTGAATTGATATTGTAACTATTTTTAACATTGGATGACATATGAAAATAGAGGAACAGTAAGCAAGGCAAAAATAGACTAATAAAAAGCCTTTGCTTAATGTTCTATAATACAATACATGAAATCTTAAAATCAAGTTTAAATATATCAGTATTCTCTTAAAGGTATTTGTCTGATGCTGTCTTAGTTCTCTAAAACAGGATTAAGAAAAAAATTCTGTTCGTTTGCAGCTAGGACTTCGGACGTGGTTATACAAAAAGGTTAAAAATTTGTGCTGGTTTTCAAGTTGTACTTTACTATCACATCATTAGAGGGGAAATGCTTTTTTTCCTCTCTTTAAACTAGGTAGTTTGTATAGCTCAATAATTATGATAACTCTGTATTGCGGCTTCTGCTTAAAAGCTGTTGGTGGAACAGTCAATCACTTCTGCTTTCGATTATTGTCACTGTATCTGATTTGCTCCATCTACATACATCTACATGACAAAAGAGAACAGAAAAAGTATTTTTAATTAACTGGAAAATCTGTGGGGTAAAAAAATTGTCAAATGGTCTGGTAAATGTGGTTAATTTAGTGCTTGAAACTTTGTGGAAGATTACTAGATTGTGATTTAACAGTGGCTTGACCAGCCTCTGATCTGTATTTTAGCTTGCTTAATACACATTATAAAATCTCGTAAGAAGTCCCAGCTAATTCTAAAAGCATGTGGCTGTGTACTAAGAGGGAAAAGCCAAAAATACTTTTAATGGAGATTACATGGAACAAACAATATCACACAACTTTTCTCAGTGATAAAGTGGAATAAACTCTTTGTAAAGACAACTATCGTATGGAACGAATAGAAGCAATAAAAGCAATCTCTGAAAAAGGACTATAAAGCAAATCTTTATTATAAAAGGTACTTAATACATAATATCTGGAAAATTTGTACCTTTTGTTTTTGTATGCTTTCATTTTGCACAGGGAAGAAAACATTTCACATTATAACAGATCATAAATGAAAATTACTTCATTTTAGCTTTCCTTGTATCTGCCCCAGTGTAAGCGACAGCAGTGTAGTACAATGTCATAGGACTTTTTATTCTCTGAAGCTGATTGTGCGGACATCAAAAGAAACCAGCTATATCCAATTTTGTGGGATGATTTCAGTACCTTACCTCAAATAAGAAGTTTTTTTCTTTCTCAGTAGACCTAGTGCTTGCTGCTCTATTGCCTTGATAATGTTACATTGATGGAATCATGCCTACAGTTGAAGAGCATTCAAGTTTGCTGGTATGGTATGGTATGTTGATAATTTTTGTTGTTACTGATTATATTTGCTAAAGTAAGACTTCTAGACTTTTCCCCGATCTCTGAGTTAAGGGAATTTGATGGGTCTTTTTTGGTGTACCACAACATTTACTACCAGTGGTTCGTGTCCTGCAGCTTGGAACCAATTTTGTAGGTTGTAGAATCATAGTTGTTAGCACTGTGTACAAATTGGGGGATATATTAAGAAAACAAATTAATACTTACCAAATTTCAATAGATAAGTCTGTAGCTTCTGCTATAATTTGGGGAATTAGGTTGCTTTTCTTTTGTGCAGTGGGTGATTTCAGCTGATGCGTTGTGACTGATCAATATCCTGTATTACAAAGGTGGTCAACCTTCCTGACTAGAAGCCACATACCAAAATCTTCATGTGTTTACAAGACACAGACCACATACTAAAGAGAGCAGAGTGGAAAGGAAACTCTGGGAGAGGCTCGTAGACCGGGTACAGTAGATATCGCTGTGGGATGGATGCACATACAGAGCCAGAGGAATCCAGTGGTGCCCCCTCAGGAGCTTTTGCCATCTCACTTCCTTTTACCACGAATAGTTGTGTTGTCTGGCAGTTCCCAGACCCCAATCTGGGATTATGGAGTGGCCTTGTGACTTGACTTAGTCATGCAGTGCCTGCACGTTAAAAAGCTCAGCTTTGCCTTCTCAGTAGTATCATGACAGCACATGCGCCTTTTAAAGGCAGGTTTCTAAATCTGAAAACTTACCAAGTGGACTAACTTTTCTTAGTGCTTGTGAGCATGTCAGCATTCATTGTTGGGAGCTTCTCTGAGAGGCTGTAGGTTCTTCTCAAGCTTACCTTACTCAGAACATTAAAAAGTAGAGACATTGATTTTTAGCTAGTAGTTATGACTGTACTTAACTGCTTTAATTCTGTCTCATTACAGGTACCTCAGAATTGAATTCTTCTTAATACAGTGACCATACAGGATGAAAGAGAAATGATCAAGTTTCAAACACTTGAGTTTGTTCTTTGTAACAACATGGCTTACTGTGAAAAGTGAAAGAAGAATCTTCTGGACACTTTAAAGACAGCTGGTTGGCATAGCAAAATGTTTTGTTTGAGGCAGGTTTGCTTGTTTACGCTGAGACATTACCAAGCTCGGACTCTGAGTAGTGATCTGCTTTTGAGCCAGATAAATAGCTGCACCCATGAAGATGAAGTGTTCAGCCTTGTTGGAAAGAACAAGGCCAGGCTTTCTGAAAAACATGTGGGAATTGCATTGAACGTGCTGTGGCAATTGCAAAAGAAGAGGCCGCTTCTCTTAAGGACTAGTGACTATATAAGAAATCACTCCCAGTTTCTTACTCTTTGCATTTTAGCAGAAAACAAGGTGGAACACATGGAAGATGAGGCCGTAGTGGACACCCTATATAGTATTCTGAGGTAAGCAGCATTATGTTGAATTCCACATCTCTACATTTTGTATTTGGTAATAAAAGAGATGGAATTTTGACTACAAAGCCATCATATAAGGAGACTGGGAGACTGCCCTGTCCCAGCTTCCGTACTCTGTGACACAGACAACTTAACATCCTGTTCCTCAGTTTTTGAGATGCAAGCAGAACTATCTGTTTTGCACTCCCAGTAAATGGAGTTATGATTATTAATGCACAAATGTTTATAATCTGTTTGAATGGAGGGAGCGATAGAAAAGTAAAACATGATCAATAATGAAAGGACATAGGTCTTATTTCTTTATAACTTTTGAAGCAAACTTCAAACTATTATGTCTTTCTTCTGAAGGCTCAATGTTGAAGACCATGATTCTCTAGCAGAAGTGCTTGTTACAGAAGCATGGAAAAGATTAGAAAGGCAAGTGCTGTACTCCTATGCTTTGTGAAAGGTGTAAGTTGCAAGCATGGTTTGCTTCATGTGAGGCTACACAGAGTTCTCAAAGAGTATTTACAAGATGTTTTAAACGTTATGTGAGTATTTTAAATGACAATTGCATTTTTGAAGGTTTTGGAAATTATTTTTATACATATGGAGGCTTTGAGTATTGATGGACTTTGGTACACAAGTGCTTGAGAGATTCAGATACTGCAACAACAGGGACCGATACTTAAGATTTTGAAATATATTGTCTGTGTAGGTTTATGTGTTTGAAGTAAATTGCAGGTTTTAATATTTACAGTTTTATCTTAGAGCTTGCTGTCCAACTCTTAAGTGGTTGTTAGAACCCTGCTCATCTCAATTTTAGTAAAAACCTTTTGTATTAAAACATCAACATTTTCCCTTTGTGCGGTTTTTGTTTTTGTTGTTTTTTGTTGGGTTGGTTTGGTTTTGGTTTTTTTTTTTTTTTGAGGTATTGTAATTTTCATTCTTTAATCTCAGGTTAATGGCAAAAGCTAGTGTCAGTCTTGGCACCAGCATCACAGAATTGCCTCTCCCAGCTTAACACCTGGGGCATCTTGACAATTTAATAAATTCAGTGTACCTTGAACACAAAATGATGTTCAGGTAATAAATTGCTCACATTCATTTTA
The DNA here is from genome assembly GCF_000690835.1 of Fulmarus glacialis. Lineage (NCBI taxonomy): Eukaryota > Metazoa > Chordata > Aves > Procellariiformes > Procellariidae > Fulmarus > Fulmarus glacialis. Next base: position 4,336 of record NW_009230592.1, read on the forward strand.
GCTATTTCACATCATTGCTTGAGAATGTAATCTTTATAGATTTCTTACGCTGATCTGGTTAAATGAAGAACTTCTGATTTTTCTAGAGCTCCGAATGCACAATGTGCTTTAATATAAAATACCTAGGTGTTTAGGCGAAGTCCAAGGTATCACTATAGGTGACCAAATAGGAAATGCTTAGATATTTTGTTTCCTTGTTTTGTAATTTGAATATAACCTTGTCTTTTACATAGTTGTTGAAGTAGGTTTTTATCTTTAGTTATTCACTAGAAATAAAAGGTAAATATTCTGTCTGTCTGTCTTTGATGTCTTGACAGGCTTAGTCTGCCAGCTCTGTCTAAATTCGCACTGTGTTTACACAAGCAACGCAGATATTTCAGTCCTATAATTGGCCAAGTAGCTCATATTGTGGACATGAAACTGGATTCTATACAGGACATAAGGTTAGTGTCAGAATGAAATTGAGTAGCAGGAGAAGCAATATGTCACAATTACAAGGCTGCCTTTGCTGAATGCTTTCCCTTTTTCTCAACTGGAGGTTGCTTTTCTGCAGTTTGGGGTTTGTGGGAAAGAGGTGATTTGTATTAGTGCATTGATTTTCATGGACAGGTTTGCTTAGGTGAATGAATTTTTCCAATGATGTTGTGAAGAATTTCTTTATAACCAATTTAAACATGGTGTTTAAATTTCCACTTACAGTGGAAAAACAATAGATACTGCGTTATCCTGATTCTAAATTTTACATGGACTTTTTGAGAATTTAGAGGCTATTGACTCATCAGAAGATGTTTTTATTCCTTGAGATTGATAGTTTCTCTACTATGGCATGGATTTAGTTTACTATTGTGAATAGCAATAAGGAGTCTTAAAGCAATGTTATTTTTATTTATCATCAGAGCATTTATTTTTTTTGTCAAGTTGAATTAATCAATTCTCTTGCAAGCATGTCTAGTGCATTACCCTAATGTTAAAATTACTTAAAACCTGTCCCTAGTCAAAGAAGTCCAAGCTTCTTTTTCTTGCCTCTGTTCCCCCTGGGCTGTTATAGCAAAGACTGCTCTTCCCTTTTTCTGCTTTATACAGCACCAGCAGTCCCAACACTTATTTTTGTGGATGTGAGGAACCTGCTTATGAAACTCATTGAACGGGAGTGCATTTCTTTACAAAACTGATTCTCCCTGTGGTCATAAGTTTTATTCCCTTAGGAAGGGATTCTTTCTTTAGGAGTGACAATGACTCTTCTCCCCATTCTGTCACTTGAGAATTGTTTGGGTTTCTTTACTTTCATTGAACATTAAAGATCTTTTTGCAAATTTGAATCAGGCAAGTTAGGGTCTTGCCTTAGGCAAATGCTTTCATCGCATACAACTTTGTAAGGATGGTTGAAAAACCCTAATCATTTCAGAAATTCACTGAAAGCAGAATTTTGACTTTAGTAGGAGAAACGGGTTTTGCTCATCTGTTTTTTCTGCATTAGATTTAAAATCCCCTTTTACGCAGAAGTCAGCAACACCCTGACTAATGTTCCTTTATTTGCGTAGTTTATTTAAGAAATCTAAAATTTATTACTTATCATGTTCAATGTGTAAGTGTAAAATCTTTTGAATTTTTTAGGATCTTGTCAGTTTTGATGATCAGCATATCTGATGTTATCTCACAGAGTTTTCGAGATCGATTATTACACAAGGCTGAGCAGCTCTTGGAAGAAAAGGATGAAGTCCACTTCAACTATGCCAAAAGAATACTACAGTTTCTTCAAAATGTTAAAGTGAGGTATCATCCATTGGTAGAAAAATGCAACAGGATTTTCCTTAAAAGTGCCTCCCGTCTTGATGTACACAGTATTAGTTTTATTTTTGGACTGTACGAGCAGCTGGGTTTTGACAATGCTGAATTCCGCTTGGTTGCTAAACAGCTGCTGTCTGAAACTATAGATGATTATTCTGATCCTGAAACGTTTGCAAAATTATTTTTTACTCTTGGACCTATGGCAGGATCCAAGGTAAGAGAAAGGTAAGTTTATTAACAATTTTGTCTTATTTATGATATATACATAGTCTTGCACAGAAATTAAAAATGTATTGGTGTTCGGAGGAATTTCTGAGCCTCTCCATGAGCTGAGCATTCGGTTTCCTGGTTGTAACTTTGTAGCAAGGTATTATTTCATTGTGGAAACACTGTCATAGCAGTTTGTCTTAAAACAGTTGCATAGAAAGCTGGATCCAGTAATCAAGGCGTGTGTGAATGTTATGCAAGGCCATCTTGTAGCTCTGTCTCTTAGACTACAGCCTTCCTTTCACAGTGGATGGTAGTAAAAAACTTTCTGTTTTTCTCCTGAGAAATATATGCAGTGGTATGTGTTGCTTTTTCCTTTTTAAGACTGGCAGTAGCTGAAACAGCCTGAGTCTTGTTCTATCCCAGTTTGCTGTACATCCTATTCTATATGAAAGGTCGTCGGCAGGGAACACTTCAGCGTTTATTTAGCAATTAGAGCATAGTGTTGTGTGGTAGATTTTTCTCTGCCTGTTTTTCTTGTGCTACAAAATCCTGTTTGGGGGTGGTATTAGTCATGGGTCTCTCAAAGTCTGCAGTTTTAGGCAGAGTTTGCTGTGTTAATTACAATTAGTCATATTTTCAGACTTTTCTTCATGAACATTTGCCTCTGTTGAAAGATCTGGATATAGAGCAAGCCTGTGTTGGTTTTGCTGACTTAGTTCCAAAAGCTTTTCCTAGATTTTTAAAAAGTTTATTTAATTCTTGGTAAAAATCAGTGTGAGGCAGAAAAAGTCATTAGCTTTATTTGCCCCAGAACCAGTTCAACTCATGTTTGATTCTGTTATCTGTAGCTTTCTGATTTATGGTGAATTGTTTGGTGTCTTACAGTACCTTCCCTACTTCTTGTCTGCTTTCAGAATTGTTGCACTTGCTGGTTTCTAGTGTCAGAGCAATATGTACTGATCTAACACACTCACATCTCTTTATCTGTACCATACAGATCAATTGTTTAGAAGAAGGGTCCACAGAACAAAGGTCTCTAATTTTGGGGGAATTTGTTCTCCTGTATTTCCTGAAGTAGTCTATTGATTCCTTCCTTCCTAGACAAAGAAAATGGCTGCAATCTTTGCTGGAGATTTTCAACTGTGTTTCTTTGGAAAAGATATCTTTTCTTTTCCTCTTTAGGTTGCTAGTAACTGCAGTGCGCATGGCAGAAGAATTTAGCAGTCATCAGGTATTGGTAATACTGAAGACGATGCAGAAAATGAAATGCAGAAATTCTCATCTACTCAAAAAGTAATTTTTTTGATACTACTAAGAAGTTGTATTCTCTAGGTAAACTACTTCCATTTAGTATGGAAAACTATATAATATCCATTAAGTTGGGAGTGGAAAGTGTGTCACTTGCACGTGAATGCATATACGCTATATCTAGTTAGCTATTACAGGTTTTAGAATATCACAGCTTGACCCAGAAGTAATTGAGGCAATTTAGGAATTTCATAGATGGGCATTTCAACCCTAATAAGTTAATGTAATAAAATTTTTGGCTTATTTACAAATATGTGATCCTATTTGAGTAAACTTAGCCTCTAACAATTACTGTAAACTGGTGAGACAAATGAGAATATACTAAGTTGCAGAGAATGTGTCCTATCTAGGAGATCCTGTTACTGATGTGAATTGTTTCTTCAAAAGTTATTGTGAATTATTGAATTATTCAGTCTTGTGTCTTTAAGAACCTGGGCCAGATTTTCTGCAGTTGTAAACTGAACGTTGTTTATAGGGAGAGGTAATATCTTTTATACAATGAAGAGAAAAGCAGTTGAGGTTTTGGGCACAGAAGATGTAGCATCAGATATGTCACAGATGCAGAGAGTTAAATTCAGGTTGTGAGCAGTAACTGTGGATTGAATGTAGTTGTATGAACCGAACAGATCCTTGGAAGAAAAAGGACAAGTAGTACTGTGGAGCAGAGTGGTATTAAAAGGAAGACCGGGTGAATTCATGCTTTTTCTCCTTGAAGCTCACTGTCTAAAGAAGGTCTTAAGGTATTATCTTTCCCT
>NW_009230592.1:8427-42505 GCF_000690835.1 Fulmarus glacialis
TGCAGCTTTAGACCAACATAGCCGTAGCAACTGCTATTTCATTATAAGTGAGTACAGTGGTGCTGAAGCTGGTGATGCTGTTCTAGTTTATCCCATTCTAAATTTAACCGATTGTAAAATCTGCAACAGAAATTATTAGAGTGAAGTAGCTGTTTTGCTGCGATGAGGGCTTTAATTTTGCAATACACTAAGTGGAGAGAGGCTGTTGTGTCTTAATGGAACACCGTCAAAACTGGGGTGGAGAGGAGTGCAGGTGTGTGCAACCCTCCACTTAGGTACTGTGCACCATGGGACACCCCTTCTTCATGTGAGATGTTGGGTTTTGCAGTATCTTCTGTATTAGCATAATACTATGTCATCTTTTTCTTTTTATTCAGAATGGCTTCTATTCTGCACAAACACTTGGATAGCTATCATGTATTACAGTTGGTAAAGTTAACACAGTACTTGGTGGTGTTGCGTTGCCACAATCTGGAGCTCTTTGCCAAACTAAAAATATTACTATTTGGGTAAGTGTGTATTCTTGGAAATATAGCTATTTAAGTATTAAACAGTTGTCTACTTAGTATTTTAAATAAGAAGCTAATATGTTAAATTGTTTTGTTTCCATAAAATATGAAGAAGTAACAAACTGTTAAAAATATTTGGTTCTATTAACATGTAAATTGGAGGATAGGAAGTGGATATTGTCTTGACTGTAGACTGAATGGTACCTGCTAATAGATATGATGTCTTTTAAAAATAGATTTTTTTGCCCCTCACCCCTTGGCTGCTGCAATATAATGACATTGAACAGGAAATTTTGATTGGTACTTTATAGGAAGGGTAGGTATTAATGTCATCTTTAATGTTTGGAGAAACAAGTAATGAAAAATATACAGTAAGAATGCCACGGTTGGGACAAGTGAAAGTGTGAAGCAGAAGTACTCTTCTTTTGATTGAAGAACTGTCTAGTTAGTTCTCAGGCTTGTCCAGTTGCAACATAGAAAGGGAAATCGTTTCTGGAATTGCGGGAGAAGAGACCTGCCACTGTTGCTTCCATTGCTCAGCCTCTGTAGGAATGCAGTGCCCTGGCTGTACATGTTTTTTGTGGATGATGCCTTCATGTTCCTCAGGCGCCTCAGAACCTGGTGTTCCCCAGGACAGAAATGACAGAAATTACCCAGGCCCAGAAACCCACAGACTCCGTTAACAAGGGACCTTCTGCCCTTACTAAGGACTTCTGTGTTTAACAGTAACACTTGAAGTCTCACCAGTTGGCCGAGATGCTCCCTGTCTTCCTCTCTTTTTCAATTTTGAATAAATTAGAAGGAAGAAGTTAATCTCAATGAAAAAAGATGGTAGTCACTAACTGTGTGAATTTCTACCATGTCATTAATATTCTACTTATTTTATATTTGGTGTGCAGCTTTTGACTTTTAAAATAGAATTTTCATGCATGTAATTTATTTGTTTGTTTTTAACATTTGCGCTTTGTCAGTACTGATGGTCTGTTTTTATTTCTCTCTCTCTTCCAGTTTTTTAAAATCTAGTGTCATACCTGCTGATACTGCTGCAATAATTCGTGTTCTGGCCATGCTTCCTTCCTTTCAAGTGGAAGAAATAATTATAAACAAAGCATCAGCAGTTCTGCCTCAATGCAGGCTCCATCAGTTGAGTTGCATTGCTACAGCTCTTGTCAAATGGAATCATTATGACCAGTTGCACTGGCAAAACAGTTCTGAGCTATGTGTAAAGCTTCTGCAAAAACTAAATGACTGTGGATTTCAGAGGCTTCAGAAAGCCAACAACTTAAATCTTCTGTTGGAAGAAATTACACATGTGAATGGAGAGTGGTTTGAAGAAGTCCTCAGTGAGGAAACTATGGCCATGTGTCAGCGCTTGATAGACCAAATAACATGGGGAAATGTATTCCAGTTGTCTTTTTTTCTCATGAAAACAAACCACCGTTGTCCTTCGTTACTTGACAGAATAGCTTCTGTGACTGTTGAAAATATAGACAAGGTATTACAGTTTTTCTTTCTATCTACTGTGTAAGTTACTGAGTAAGAAAGGACAGGTCAGTGGTTAATGTGTTTCAGAGCACGATCCACACAGTGTTTCTAAGAGTTTTCTTCAGTGTACCTGATTTGGAGCTCATCTTTTTCTATGTTCACTCAAAACTGTTTTGCTTTCATGCAAAACTTATTTAAGTAAGTTCTCTTAAATACTTCTCTTTAATTTTCCTTTCTTATTTTATTGTTCGGTCAGTCAGTGTCAGGTCAACCATAAGCCTTTGCGTTCAGCTTTACATTTTACCATCTTAAGTAATTTTTTTTACCCTCTTTACAGTCACGTCACACAGTGTATATTTTTACATTACTCATTCGTGTGGGGATTTCCCCAATAGCCTATCTTTTTGGTCAAAATTACTGTGTTTTCTTGCTATCTTTTTTCTTTTTTTCTTTTTTTTCTCCTTCTCAATCTGGTATTTATATAGATCTTTGATTTTATTCTATGACAGTTTAGTTTCTTTAAGAGCATTTAATGAGAAACCTTTTTAAAAGCTTCTTAAAGTCTAAGTATATGGAAACACTTGGATCATCTACATGAAATAGATTTTAAGTTTTAGCCATAGCTGCATTTTTAATGATTTCTGCATTTTATCTTTTTTAGTATTTTTCTCCAGGAGAAGTTGAAAATAAATTTAAAAAATAGCTCATCTAGTCTTAAATCTCCCAATTCTGAATGAATTGTAAACCCCTTTTTTATTGTAAAGCAATATTAGGATATTTTGCACTGACTGAATTTAGGATGTCTTTTTTTCCAGATCCACCCCTTTGAAATCTATTTTATTCTCTTCCTTTTCTCTGCTCTGAATTATGACCCTCCTGCCAATGAAGAGTTCTTTGAAAGTTGTATCCAACATCTTACTTCTAACTTGAGTAAGTGCATTAGACAAAGATATTCTGATACCAAATAAATGAGTGTCATTGGAAGATATTATTTGTACTGAATAAAAATGGGAATAGAATGGCATTTTTTTTTTTAAGCAAAGAAAAAAGTGTGTCTGTATGTTACTCCTAAACTCTGCCTACTGGGGTTAAACCACAGTTAAACCACAGACAGAGATTCAGTGTATGCTTCTGTGGGGTTTTCTAGCTTCATTTCACCCTTTAAAAATTACTGTTGATAAGGGACTAGCAAGGTATCTTGAGCATAGTAAAAAGCAAGTGAAAATTCTGATTAATTTGCTGTGCTGTTATTGGATAGAATTGTTATGGTGTTCCCCAAGGAATCATCATTTGGGGACAGGATACATTTTGTGATTTGTCACAAATAAATGACTAAGTTGTGAAGGAAATGTGTAGAAACTTTTTTTTTTTTTTTAATTGATGATACAGCCTCACAGAACTGTGAAAATTTGCTGGCTACTGAAATATTGTGGAGTTAACCTTTTTTTAAGACTAACTAGTTTCCTCCTGCAAAGACCTGGCAAGAGTTACCTTATGCATTGGTGCAGTTAGCAGAGGTAGTCCTGCCTGAGCATTCATTTAGTACGTTAAGAGAGAAACTTGAATGATTTGGGAGGACATTGCAAATCCTTTCAACTTTATGTCCTGTGTTAATATGAAATTCTGTTTGCTTTTTAAAGGTTGTTTTGAAACTCACCACTTGGTGCTGCTTGGTCATGTTTTGGCAGTGGCTGGGTATTTTCCTCCAGTTCTGATAAAGAGGATATTTAATATTTCTTTCCTAAGCAAATTGGATGCTCAGCTTGAAGGTAAATATCTAGCTCTCTGTTGAATTTGATTATGTAGCATTTGGCATAAAGTGGAATTGTGGACCTAGATATGACTTGAGAAGTAGAATTACTCTTTAAACAATTCAGTTTTCTGGAAAGACCCCACTATCTAATCTAGTCATTATTTGAGTGCTAAAAGGGAAGGAATGAACAAAAATTTGTGCTTTGTTTTAAAAGTACAGACTTGTATTGCAGGTGAGAAAAGCTCATTTAAGCAAATTTTATAGTCAACTTATTGCAATCAGTATTTAATAATTCTTCAATTTTATTAGAAATAAAATTACGTGAGTGTCGTATTTATTACTAGAAATAGTCATAAAGCTCAAGAAATAATGTGGGATTCTTGTCTGCAAGAAATGAGTCCCACCACTCTCTTCTCTCTAAATAAGAAACTGAGCGTTTGACTGTTTCCTTCCTCTACCTGTACGTTGTTCGCTATCAATGTAGTGTTGCCATTTTGCCTTCAACCACTTCATTAAAAGATAAATGATAGAGCAGAGTTTAAATTGCTCCTTTCTTTTGTCTTGCTGTTATTCTTGATACAGAGCAAAACTGTTACTTTTCATTTTTTCCTCAGGGATTTTGAGAACCTTTCTAAGATTTCACAGCAGTAATTTTATAAATGCCGTAATATACAGATATTTGCATCTCTAGTAAAGAATTGAGAGGTAGTTCAATGCGTTGGATTGTTCACATTTCAGTTCACACCTTTTTATTTTGTTTAACTCAGTCCTGCCTGATACCCTAAAGCAGAGGGTCCGCTCACGCCTCATGAAATTGAACAGAGCAGTCTGTCTGGAATGCCCGGAGTTTCACATCCCTTGGTTTCATGAGCGCTACTGCCAACATGTCTTTCGTTACAGTAAGTAATTTAGGAGAGGAAAAGCTGCCCTTGTTACTAGTAATAGTTTTCAACAGTGTGCTAGACACTTCTTCTAAAACTGTCATGTTAACACTAGCACACAACAGAAGCTCAGAAAAGCGCACCCCACTATCTGCTGAGGATGTGTTCTTGAAAAGTGCAACGACATAGTAGTGCAACAGATTGCAAAGCAGTTTTCCCCAAGAGAATTAATGTAATAGAGATAATTAATGTAATGTAATGTAAAATAAGAAATACAATCTAAGTACACAGAAACACTGTATATGGAGAGGCAGGAAGAGGATCATTAGGATTGTCTTCTGGAGGAAATGGGTCACTTTGATCCCTGCTTCTGAACAAGACTGAACATTTGACTTAAATTTTTCAAGGTGAGCATTTTTGCTGCCTCCCTCCTGAACTCACTGCTGTCATCTTCCTCAGAAGAATCAAGATCCATCAAGGATGAGAGGTGGAGAAGTAGGCTGCCTAGTGGTCAACTGTAGCAGCTCAGATCTTTCAGAATAGTGATCAGTTCACAAAATCCAGCTGATGCAAACTCAGTATCTCCTCTACTAATTCTCATGGAGGAGATCTGCTTTGCTATCCATCGAACTCAGCTGCGTTATCTCTGAGATTGAAGATGTTTAATGGAGCAAGGTATTAAACAATCTATAACAGACAGAGAAGTGACAGATAGTGTGCTGTGCCTGTAATAGATGCAAAATAAGTAAATACTTATTTAAGTGTCTAAGCATGTTTAAAAGCAAACAAAATCCAACGGGTGAAACCTGAAACTAAAGCGTTTGTAGTATGTGAATGGGAAAAATCCTAGGATGGAAAGTCTGGATTTGAAATTCATGCTTAATAGGCACCTGCCACTTTCCACCCAAAAGATGATCACATGGTCTCTGAATGATGATGAAATAACACCAGGGATCTGTGGGAAAGCTTTAATTCAGTAGGCTGGCTGTCAAATATGCAGTGTCACAAAGTGCTATTTTCAAAACTTTGGCTGTGGAAGTTTTGATGTATGAATTCTTTATTTTGTCTTTGTAGGCAGTAGCCGAATAAATCCACTGCGACAGCATGTTCACAGAATGCTGACAGAGATCTTAGGAGGGAGCCATTATGCAAGAATATCTGTTCTCACATCATACTACTATGAAATAGGTGAGAAGTTAATCCTCTAAGGATTATTAAGAAGACCTCTGATACCACTATTATCACCAAAATTAGGAAGCCCCTGGTCATGTGGCTACAAGACACTGCAAAGAAGAAATTGCTGTATAAAATACAGTTTCTAAAAAGTTTTGCATAATATAAATAATGTTGAGTATCTCTAATTATGGTTATCACTTAGTTTTTTCTAGAAGTAAACACTGTACAGATCAAATTCTTTCACTTTTTTTTTGTCAGTAAACAGGTTTGTTGTGTTTTCCTCGCAGATTTTGAGTGTGTTCTGGATGAAAATAAAAAGCCTCTTTCCTATATGGCTCAGAATATACCTTTGGATGATGTGGAGGGAATACACTTGAGACATGACATCAAGGATGAAGGGAGAAAGGCTCTGCCACCAGGAGCTCAAAGGTTAGTACGTCAAATTCTTGCATGTTAGCTCGTCCAAGCTTCCAAGTTTAGATCAAGTTTAGATCAGGTTTTTGATGCGTATGTCCTAAACAGTTGTTGCAACCCCTAGGCTATTTATTTTTCTGTTCCTTCTTCCAAAGCCTTATGAGGTTTAGCCTTCCTAGGTGTGGTGGGTTGACCGCAGCTGGCAACTAAGCTCCCACCCAGTTGCTTGCTCGCTCCCCTGCAGTGTGATGGGGGAGAGAATCTGGAGGGCAAAAGCGAGGGAAAAAACCTCCTGGGTTGCAATTGAGACAGTTTAATAAGTGAAGAGAAGAAAGAAGAAAAAAAAACAAAAACAAAAAGGTAAAAAAAAAAATTCATGCGAATGCAGTCACTCACCACCAGCAGACCAATGCTGGAGCAATGGCTACTTTGGAAAAACTCCCCCGTTTTATTGCTGAGCATGATGTTATATGGTGCGGAATATCGCTTTCGCCAGTTGAGGTTCCAGCCGTGTCCCCTCCCAACTTCTTGCCAACGCCAGCCTATACACTGTGGGTGCAGAGCGAGAAACAGAGAAGGCCCTGATGCTGTGCAAGCACTCTTCAGCAATAGCCAAAATACTGGTGTATTATCAACATTGTTTTGGTCACAGATCCAAAACAGAGCAGCATACGGGCTGCTGTGAAGAAAAGTAACTCCATCCCAGCCAGATCTAGGACACTAGGGCAGACAGGGCATTCTTGAAATGTGTTTCATGAGATTGGAGTACTGTTTTCCTCCCACCTCTTCAAATGTAAGCCTTGAAAATGCTGGTTAGCTGTTTTTGCCATTTGAACAAAAACAGATGCAGGGAGGAAATGCTTTTTCTAAATCATGTGAAGTTCAAGTATCTCTAGATAAATATGAGGAAAATGTTTTGTTTAGTTTCAGGGAGTTGTTTAATTTTCTTTTTCTATGAATTGTCAGGTTTATCTGGTAATAGTCTTGCTAACTATCAATACTGAACTAGAAACACCACTTCTCGCTATTCAGGTAGGACCTGAAAGTAAATGCACATTTTTATTGTTTGCAGAATTGCTTTGGAATTTCTTGATTCAAAAGACTTTAGCAAAGATTCACGTCACCTGAAAGGAGAACCTGCAGTGAAAAAACGACACCTGGAAATGACCTGAAAGTAAATGCACATTTTTATTGTTTGCAGAATTGCTTTGGAATTTCTTGATTCAAAAGACTTTAGCAAAGATTCACGTCACCTGAAAGGAGAACCTGCAGTGAAAAAACGACACCTGGAAATGCTGGGGTACCGGGTAGTTCAGGTGAGCAATCAACAACATTTTATGTCCTTTCTGAGTTGTATCAATAGTGCAGATTGATACATTTTCCTTGCAATAGATTTAAAGGTAGTTTTAATAGTTTAAAGTACCTACTGGGTGAGAGCAATTTTTGTATTTGGGGGGGAAATTCCAAGCTGTTCTCAAGATGATGTAAGGATTTCATAGAACTTGCACCTTCTCTGACACTGGCTGCAGCAAAACTGAAGTCAAAAGATCTGTCTTACCTTACTGCAGGCAAACTAGCAATCTCGACGTAGCTTGATTAAAGGAGAAAAAGTGAAACGAGAGTTTCATTTCAATTCACCAAAGATTTCCACACTAGAAAAAGATTGAACATACCCTCCTTGAGTGATAGAGAGACAGTTACAGCAGCTGCAAGATGGGATATGAATGCTGTCTGTCTGCTGCAGTGATAGTGCTGTGACAGGGAAGACTAGTGGCCAGAGATAATTCACAGCCTAGACCAGCATAGAAATATTTGGGTAATAGAGGCTCATGAATGCAGATTCTCCTATATATATAATTACTTACCTACTCTAATTTTAACTAGAATCCTTCTTTAAGCTTAAGTTTGGGGTTGTTTTTTAACAGGATAATAATCCTTTCTCATATTGCCCTGACAGTAAATGTTACACTACTGATACACTGTCCCAGTTTGGTACATTAACATTACAAACTACAGTAACCTGGGATTTTTCTCTTGATTTGGGTTTCAAAAGGTGGGAGATGGTGTAATGGAGTTGTCATAGCCATAAAGTGTGGGTATCTGCTTTACATCTCTGCAACTATGCTGCTTTTTGGAAGCAAACTGACTATACTTACATGAAGCAGAATCTTACACTGAGAAATTAATCTTTTCAGTATTAGAATAAGCCTAGCTTTTAGAAGGACACAGGTGATAAAATAGCTTCAAGTGGACAACAACAGATATCAGAGAGCCTTTTCTTTGCTGTAAGATGGTATGTGGCTTATATCAATGTTAACACTCAGTTTGTATGATTCTGTTCTACAGATTCCTCACTTTGAATGGAATTCTATGGTTCTGTCAACAAAAGGTGAACAGCTAGAATTTCTGAGAAGGCATCTATATGGAATACAGTGATGTCAGACATGCAGTCAAAAGTACTTTTTACAGAAACACTTTATGTACCATTAAACTTCTTGTAATCCTGGAATTCTTAGTTTGAAAAATCTCTTTAGCTGTGAGTCAGCTGGACCAAGGCTTGCCATGGGCATCAGGTGTCAAGAGATTTAATCCTCAATTTGTTAGGGATTGTAAAAGGCAGGTCACAATGAGCCATGAAGATGTGATAAGGATGCTTAAAATCTCCCATTATCTGGGAGCTATTCTTCAAGTAAATGAATCTGTGACAGTTTTGCCATAAAATTACATTATTATCTCCTAAATAAATAGCACAGAGGCTTAGCCAGACATAAAAGTATCCAAAGAAAAAGTTGGAAATACTCTTGACTATGAGAGAGGAGGCAGCAGATGTACTGGAAACTATGTCTGTCCTCCAGCATGTGACAGAATGAGCAATGGGGATCGAACAGTATCTGTACTATGAAACCAAGAAACCGAAATGCAGATTTACTAAGAATAGGACTGCTGTTACAGCCATTCTGTTTCCGTCTTCCAAAACAGAGGTACTGTGGGTGACTGTGTTGGGGGAGGGTGTCGTGCGGTGAGGAACCTCCAGCTGCTTCTCCTACACTGTGATGTGGCGTGTTTAGAAGTATGGCTTGAGCTTTCTGGAACACCTTCACGTACTTAAAAGGTAGACTAGTTCTAGAGATCTGGCAGCCACCCAGACCTTTGAAACACCTGTACTCCAGTTAAATGCACCTTGGAAGGGATACCTGAAAGATTTATACAAGATAAGGAGAAAATAATGCTTATGTCAGACATAGGCACTTACTAGCAACTGGATAATTAATGAAATTTATTATTATGGCATTATGCATTAGACTAGCCCTTGCTAATAGAAATAAAACAAAAGTAGACAAACCATCTAACCTGCCTGTTCTGTAAATAAGACAGTGTGAAAAAAAGCAAAATTAGGCTGAAAATTGAAACCAAGAATCAGGACCAATAAAAGTCTTCAGAGAGTGACGACCACCTTGGTTACTACTGGTGGTGAAAAGCATTTTTAATTTATTTATCATGATTCAAAAACATCTGCCAATTGGTTCAGGCTTCCTGTGATTGCGCTTAGCCAGGGTTTGTGTCAGGAGGCATAAGATACTGAGACGTAGAAGGAAAAAGTGGAATAGCCAGAAGAATGTTCATTGTAGAGCAGTAACTGTAGACTGGTCATACTTCTGCAAATCAGCCCATTTTCAGAGGCAGCCATGTTGTGACTACAGCTGCCGTTACCTCATGACAACTGCTAGCTGTGCCCATCTCTTTCACACATACGTGTATATGTTTTCTTGCCTTTTTAATAAAAGCAATAGACATTATTTTTACCACTTCCTTTGAAACCTGGCAGAGGTAAGCAACTGCATTTCTGCACTGACCATTATGCACCTGGCTGTCAATTTTTTTTTTTACTACTTAGGAGTAGAAGAAAATTTTTTTGTTGGCTGAATACAAATCAGGGCACTAGTGAAAAGCCAAGAAAAACCGACAGAACTGATCTAAGCTGCAAGGTGCTTTCTTCCTGAGGCAGCCCTCATGTTTGTGGGATGACTGAAAAAACTAGTAGATGATTGTCTGCTTATGGTGTCAAACAGACAAGGGCTCCAAGACGTAGAAGTGCTTTGAGGAAGTGTCACTGAAGGCACAGCACATAGAAAGACTATATGCACATTATACTTCGTATAAAATGGAGAAGACAATCATAAATATAGGTTAGGATCTCAGAAGGTGGGCTACACGTCGGAGGGCTCTTGCATGACCCTGTGTCTGTACAGATGGCCTTCAAGTAGCAACCTTGGAGCGTAAGAAAGGTGGCAGTGGCTGTAGCTGAAGTGATCAGTCATGGGTGGTCATGTGTTTGAGCTGAGCCCTGCTTTTCAGGTAGCCGGCAGTCACTTTGTGCCAAGCCAGGTATCTTCAAGTTATATATGGATAAAGTTATGAGTATTCACAATGGGAAGAGGATTAAAACTTGCTATGAGTGGATTCAGAAAAGGCATCTAAGAAAAGCAAAATAAAAGAGTATTTCAGTAAAAAGTGCTGCTTTTGGTCCTTTGCAGTCATTCTTTCTAAATTAAATCAGCAAGTGTTAGAGCAGATGGGCTGATGTAAACCAGTGATTTAACTGGAGCCAATGAAAAGATGCTAAGAACAGCTGAAGATTTGGGTACTAAAGGGGAAAACAGAAAAGATGTCCCACAGATTAAATACTGGTGTACAGTAACGTACTGAAATGAGCTATGATGGCTGTGCCTTCGCCATATGTTTGCCTCCGTCTCCTAGGAAGGCAAAGCAAGGGGTCATTTGATAGTTGGAATTGCTATTCGGTGAGGTGTGATGGGCTTCTTTTCCAGTTTTCCTGCTATATCAGTTGTAATTAGATTTAGAGTTATGACATCCTTTAGATTTATGACACCCTCTTCACTCAGTGGAGAAATCCTTTGAAGAGATACTCTATAAAAATGGTGGGCATGCTCTACTTTAAGAAAACTGTGTGCTCTGTTTTGGGCAAAGGCTGTACTAAGAATGTGTCCTGTCAATATGATGATGAGCTGATCACTAAAAGAGACACCATCAAGTGATACTTTTATAGTTTTAAAAACAAAGTTTAATTGTTAAAAGTCTCAACATCAAAATGCATCAACTCTTTATTAGATGGAAAAGTCCTCTCTGCTATAGGTATTTGCTAATGATCAATTCTTCTAGGACTTTTTCATGAATGCTTGTTAATGGCCTCAGATCTCTGAGAAAAGCTTCCATAAAATATTTGCTTTGGAAATAAATATAAAAGCATAAAAAAGTGGAAAATCCTTGTTACCAGAAGCCTAAACATAGTAGGTGAAACAGCAGAGCTATTAACCTTGTGAACTTCTCTCTCTTTCCTCATGTCTGGCTATTAGTACAGCTTTGGCTGAGACTGGCATTTCTTAGGCCACTTTTGTTTTCAATATGCACTTCAATTCCAGGCTAAATTATTTTTAGAAGGCTCTAATGAAAATATTTCAAGACATGGCTGAAGAATGCAGGATTTACATACATTGCTGAAGGGGGAAATCAGGCTGTACAAGCAGCCAGTTAAAATAAAATTACCTACCTACTAGTTGTATTTAACTTAAAAATTAATTTATGGGCATTGTTTGGAGTATAAGCCACCAATATCCTGGATTGTCTGAGTGTAAGGAAGTCTAACTAGTTTTATTGGCAATTTCACAGAGTGAAAAATGGAGTTCTCTCTGAAATCTTCATTTATTCTAATCAACATCAATTAGAATTCTTCAGCATTTTAAATGCTGGCAAAAATTCAGTTGTTGGTTAGGTAGTAAATATCTTAAGACTTGGACAGACGGATGAACTGTTTACCAGCTAACAGTATAACTAGTATGCTGCTACAAAACTCTGTACAATTTGGGGACATTTTCATGCAACAAAACCAGAAGAGCCTATCGAAACTCCCTCACCGTATCACATCTTCCAGCATTTTATTTACAGTTTTGATAACTTGAAGAGGTTTAAGCGTGTAGCCAGGCAGGAGGCTCCAGTAGCGTATCGGATCTCTTTCAGTATGCCAATCCATTCCTTCTTTTCATCATCATACCTGCATTTAACAAAATAAGGTCAGAACATAGCTTCTTAAAATTTGAGTTTGATGCTTCATCACACATACATGAAAAGGAGGATAGTCCATGTGTTGCAAAAGCTTGTAGCAACCATGTCCTGAAGGATGCCACAAAAGGGCTGCTTTTGTCCTCCAGAACAGAACAGAAAGATGTTCTTGCACATGTGGGTTCTCCTTTTCCTGGTCCCTAAAGATTGTTGCTGGCCTGTGTCATACTTTTAATTATTCCTATAAAAGCTTCCTCCTTGTCTTAAGTATCCCTTTTATCCTGGGAATCCTTCCTATCCTTCTGCCAGTTAAAACTCCTGAATTTACTTTAGCAACTGAAGAGTCACAGCAAAGATGTGATGTTTCATCACTGCTACCGTGATTTAGATTAAAAAAAAATCTAGGAGATAGGGATTTCTGATTCTCTGGGAGCAATTACTCATTTGACTATTAACACATGAATATGCACAAACCTCTGTATATACAGGCTTTTCTGCGTAAGAATGTCACGAAACAGAGAATGTTTTTATGGTACACTTACAAGGCTAAACCTGCCAAGAGATATGGCAACTTACTCTTTAAAAGAGTAAAAAAATCTGAAGATCATGGCTCAGACTGTTCAAATTATTAGTAGGTAGAAGTAGTCATTAGATCCAAGTCTCATGTTTATTTGTTACTTTCTTCTGACAAATATTTCTGTCAACAAGTGCTTTACAACCTGTGCCATGATTCATTTCCAGAGTTAAACAGAAAGCTAATTTTACTCTCCAGTGTCTACAAACCTCAATTTTTGATACAGCTTTCCACCAGGAAAGGTGATTAAAATCAAACTTACTTCCATATGTCAGTGACTTCACTGGGTGCAAATTCTTTAGATTCAAGCTGAATCATTGCAAAGCCTCCAATAGCATACAAAGCTCCGCTTAAGGTGACTAAACTGATGGAACTTCTCTCTTGGGGAAATTCAGGCATAATCTCCCACCTAAAGGTAAAAGAAAAAACCCAAGTTAAACAAACACATGAGAAATGTTCTAAACTGAATGCTCTGGATGACATAAATTCAGGTACCAAGGCCTGCTTGAATGAATGGGTTAGTAAAAGGAAAAAATTCTGAGATTTATCAGCAGTGAGTTTCAGTGTCTCCATCCCCACAGGGACTTCCTGCAAGTCTTAAGTGATGCAATTACACTGTGATGACATCTCTTCCCAGAGACCACTTCTTAAAGGTCAGCTGGTCTCATCATCAGTAATATGTTTTATACAGATGTTTTGTTCCCCAGCTACTCTCATTTTTTCCCTATAGTTTCCAAAATGCATATTCATTTCAAGTGGCATTGACATAATCATTTGACTAAAAAAAAAAAGTCACAGGAGCTCATTAGCATAATTTCAAATTTTCTGCCAATTCACACCTATGAACATATAAAACATACGGACGTCCCACTTCTGGATAATGTCAACATCAAAACTAATAGGCTAATTTGTCTCTCTCGCTTGTGTGACTTGACAGTAACAAAACAGAGTAAACCAAGACGAGATTTTTCAGACCACAAGCTGCACGTGTTTCTGAACAATGGAAAAGCAGAATGTGCCAAACATCATGGTAACAAAATGACCTTTACTTTCCTTTGCTTTCTATAGGAGGTGTAAAGTCCAAAGTTCCCTCATAGAATTACTTCTTGCATAATTCACATTTGTATTGTTAAATTTTATAAGCAAGTCTCTTTGGGATAGCATACATTTAAGTTAAAGCTTTTGTTTTGAGGTTGATGGCTGCAATGCCACCTGTCAGTGAAGACAGCACAGCCAATTGTGTTTATATACAATAGAAGTGTTTATTAATAAAATAAAGGTGTATCCAGGACCACTTACAAGTTTGAGCTATCACAATAAAGCTTTACTAATAATAAAATATTATTTTAAATGAAAGTTTATAAATAAGATGATAGGAAGGAAAAGTAACAAAAGCAACAAAAAGGAAAATTAAGAGGAGAAAGACACAGATACAGAGCATATATACTCCTGGAAAATCATAAACATTTAAGGGATGTTGACTGCAAAAGATTCTGGCTGTGAAGAAGAACTTCCTGGAGTCTTCATAGTCAGTCTTCCTGGAGTTTTTGTATTAAATAAATATTTTTTATATTAAATAAATAAGCAGAATTATCTGCCTGTCGCTAACTAGTGGTAAATGTATTTGCTGACAAGGTAAGTGAACGGCAAGGCATCACAAGGCCAGGTACCTGAAGGACATGCAGCTAGTCCTATTCAGGCACCTGATTTCTCTTGCTGGGGTTTCATGTTTAGTGCCAGTGCTGTTTCAACTAGATTGCACGGCTCTTGCCCATCTCTCCCACTTCTCCCCTATTATGCCAGCACACCTGTTTACGTGGCTGCGTGGTCAACAAAATTGGGACAGTAATCAGAGTTTAAAAAAAAAAAAAAAAAAAATTGGTCAGGAAGGGTGGGCTATTTTCGCTACATGAGCTCTCTGATCATGTTTGCAATGTAGCATAGAAAATGCGTGTGGGGGCAGGAAAAATGGCCGGAGATACGGGCTCTTTAAGCTGCTGCTGCTGTTGTTGCTAGAGATGTGAATGTAGACCAGGTGTCTCAGTGGGAGTTTAGGCACCTGAACACCTTTGTGACTCTTATCTCAGAGCTCCTGAAAGCCTAGATGATAAAACACTCGCTTAAAAATAGCTTGAATATTGCACTCACTTATTGGTGGTCAGATCAAAAGCTTCAACAGATGCAGTAAGGCCTTCTTCAGTGACACCACCTGCAATGACAATCTTGCCCTTATGGATAGCCGTTCCAAACATTGAGCGAGCCACTTTCATTGGAGCCAGGTCTCTCCAGTCTCCTTTCTTTGGATTGTATACAAATAGTCTATTAGTGCATTTCCTGGGGAGGAAAAAGAAAAGCTGTGATCATTTCTAATGAACTCTTGGCTTGTTCCAAGTGAGACCTAGTTGAGGTGGATTGTGTGGGTTTATGTATAACACCTCTTTCCTCTCCGTGAGATCCTTTCTTGTATCTAATCTGGGAATCTTTGCATGGCTACAAAGCACTAATCACATCCATAGAACTAAATCCAATGTTAAATGCTGCTTATTCAGGGCAGCAATTTCACTGTACGATATAGGAGAAAGACAACGTCCTTTCCCAGCGTATTCTATTCAGTTGGGTTTGTGGAGGAATGTATGTCAAAGGTTATAAAAGAAAGCTTATGCTGCTGTTTTGGCTGATTTGACAAGCTTGTGTCTTAAATGTCCCCTATACAAACACTGAAAAATTACCACCACATGCTCAGTGTGAGTGAAAACTTCAATTTTCCTAATGTTATACCCATTAAGGTATAACAGGCATCACAGGTGAGAAAATTGCAAAAACTGACAGAGTAATTCCATGGCACCTAAGTATTTCTATCTGGAAGGAAATAACACTTTCAGTGAGGGTCCTCATAGCTGTATATACTAATGTGTCTGCAATGTAATTAAAATTTGCCTTGGAAGTGAGTACGATCATTAAAATAACTAGTTGGGATTACAATTTATACGCAATTTTACCTTATCATGAAAAAGATATCTTATATACCATAATGTGTTCCCCTCTGCCAAATTGTTAGCAACCTTAATCCAGAGATGTAAAAAAGGGAAACCCTGATTTCTGAGTGAGAGGACATATAATCTACAAAGGACCAACCAAATAATGTTATAAATTGTCACGAAAAGACTTAGAGACTCACTTATCATCAGTTTTTCCTCCAAGACAATATATCAATCCATTGTTTGAGACAGTAGCATGGCCATATACTTTGATGGGTAGTTTTTTGATCTCACCCCATTTCATTGCCCTGGAACAAGAAGAATATCACCGTTAGGCTCTTTCAACTAACAATGGGCTATTTACATGTCCTCAGTGGGCATAATTAAGTTTCAAACATACACAGGATCATAGCACAATACTGAATCTAGAGACTCCTCAGTCCGAAGGTCCTTGCCTGCAATTACATAGATCTTGCTGTCTGACTCTCCCAGCCCGAAGAGACACCTGGCTGATGGCAGTGGAGGAAGGGCAACCCACTCACCAGCGATGCTATCCAGCTGAAAGAGCATCAGAACAGGAAGTGTTAGGAAAGGCAAATAGTAAAAATTCACACAACGAACATTGTTCCACAAAATTAATCTAATTGCACTCAGTGTCTCTCAACAGCTCATCTGCTTGCCTGAACAATCTACCCTTCCCTCAGTGCAGCTAATGCATGATGACTTCTACCCACCCATGCTTCATGGTGCTGAGATGTAGCAGTCAATGCCACACAGCTCTCTTTGCATCTGCCCACCCTCACTCATCCTCACAGAGTTTCTTTGCCTCTTTATTAAGCTCCTCTTCCTTGTTTGAAGGTCCCTGCACTCTCTGGGTTCCCTATCACATGTTGGAAAGAACAAATTCTTCTTCTTCCTGCCTGAAGGGAGTAGACACTCCTGCCATTCCACACCTATACATTTAGCCATTTGTGCTCATCGCCACAATGAGAGATGCCAGATATCCTCACACCGTTCGTCTTAATGATCAGGAAATATTACATGGCAAATGGCACAGATGTTTCTTCTGCAATCCCTAGAGCAAAAGAGGTGGTATTTCATCACAAATACCCTCAAAAGCTCCTGAGATCTCTGAAGGCACAATGAATAAAGACTTCACTCCTAAGCAAAAAAGGCAGGCAGTGCAGCTCCATTGGCAATAATATCGATGTCATCCCTACAGAAGTAGTCCCATGGCTGTCTCAATTCACATCCAGTACACTGAAAACACCTAAGGAGAAGCAGCAGAAGGAGGACAGAAGAAAAAAAAACCAAACAAACGAAAACAATATTTTCCTAGAACTGTGGTGCTTAATTTTTGTTTTGATCTGGGAACTTACAGTTGAACCTGAATGCTCTCTAACATTCAAAAAGAGTATCTTCTCTCTTCTGTTGCATATAGATTTGCTTCACGATGTACAGGACGGGAAGGTAAAATGTAAGTTTGCATGAGTATAAAGGCATTTGATAGAAAGCAAGAGAAAGTTCAGTCAAAGTAATCAGATCCGGGTTTAGCGCAGTGACATCCTTTTTCCAGAAGTATGTTCCACAGTCAAGGTCTCCATGCTAAAATGCGTCTCCCAAATTTAAGACCACCCCTACTGGACAGGAAGTTTTATTGCAACAGTGAAATTTAGTTCATGGACACGGATTGCCCCAGTAGCTGGATCTGTGTGGCGTAATGAGGAGAAGACGTACTCATCACAGATCACAGCATGCTTAGTGAATCAGTCTTGAAGACGACATATCTACTGATGATAGGACATAAACTAGTCATGCATTTTTGAGCCAGTGGCAGCCTTGTGTTCTCCTGGGTTGCTAGCTACCAAACCAAATGGTAACAGGTCCTTCACTGGTGGGGAAAGGGAGATCAGTAAGTGAAAATTGGTTTGGCACCACATTAACATTTTAGAGGGAACAACAGCCACATGGGTAACGCAGACAGTATTTTAACTATAGGCAGTTGCAGCAGCAAGCAAAATTAAAGATGACAAGCGAGAGAGGAGGACTTCAGGAAATGGATGTAGACATATAAAGTAGGATTCTGAAAACTTCATCAATTTTTAATATCAGTCTTGAGGTTTAGTTTTTCAGAGGCCCCTTTCTAGTAGCCTGAGACTTAGACTGTTCAGTTCTACATTATATACATTATGACATCAACACATTTCTATTAGAAGAATATTTCTGTAACAAGTTTTGCACTTCAGTGATTAGTGTTTTACATCTACATAAGGAAATGAAACAGTGCTAATCCCTCTAGCAAACTAAGACTTCCCTCTCATAGATACAACAAATGCCTGAAACCAACTCTTTCATTATGTGTGAAGTCACAGTGAGCCATACTCCTATAAACACTTAATATTTGCACTTTTTAATATCTGAAGGCTTTAAAATTCTATCACTGCTTATCACTCTGCTTCATTTTATATTGAAACAGGACCTACTTTCACTCTTCTAGGCCAATGTGCCTAAAGACAGGACATGGCCAGCAGCATATTGCATAATTCATCATGAGATAGATGATAGTTTAAATATCCCCCAAAGCATATGGCCAGGTAGCTAAAAACACAACAGAATTAGTTTATGGTGTAAGCATGCCAAATTGTATTTTTGCTAATTTTTCTGAAATACGTTGTGAAGTTACAGTTTGTATTAATCAGCCTTATATTTATACAGATTTACAAAGATATAAAATTACACTCTCGGTTGAAACATGGTATTTAGTGTACTGACGTTGACAGTTTGCCAAGAAAACAACCTTCTACCTCTACATTACTTATTTTAGAACACCCTTAGGTTTTCAAATGTAGACGTGACAAAAGGACTTCTGGAATTTTAGTGACAAAAGTGGCATTTAAAATATGCACATTACTGCTGTCAAAAAATATTTCAGATGCAAAAAAAGAAAGACAGCTCATTAGACCTAAAGCAGCTAAGCACTCAACTTTCATGGAAGTTAACAGAAATTCACAAAATATTTTACAAAAATATTATTAGGCTTAAATTTAGGCATCTGTACCATGAAAAATCTGGGCCTTAAACAATGAAAGCCGGTGCCTAGATATAATATACTAATCCTTTTAATCTTTTCTGAGATCTCACCAGGGGCTTGATCTTGAAAGAGGAGATGCAAGTCCCTTGGTTTCATTGATCTCTCTGAGACAGGAATAGCTCTCCATCGACCGTACAGAGACACTAGACAACTCACTTGCATAGACTCAGAATACTTTTCAGTAACTCTTATATGCACCTATTATTGCACCAACAATTATAAAGCTTATACCTGGAAGAAGTATGACTGGAAAGGCTGATCCTTGTTCTCCTCTTCCACATACAGTCCTCCAACAATGTAGACCTGATTTTGTTTGGTGACTATACTGGAATGATTTCTGGGAATCTGTTCTGCCAGGGCTGCTAGGTAGCATTCGTTTTCAAGAGGATCATAAGCTACTGCAGCAGTGTCATTAACCAGAAGAATTAGGTCTTTGACAAACATGCCGTGCCTGGGAAGGTCATTTAGGTAGCCAGGCAGTAAATCTTCATCTCCTACATCGCCATTCACCTCCCCTTTGGTTGACTTTTCTGTACTTTTGCTAGAGTCAGGCAGTTTTCCAGCAAAAGCATCCTTAACAATCTTTACTTTTTTCTGAAGGTCTGAGTTGCTTTTAATTATATCATCCTTCTCAACATGTTCTTTGAAATATTTTTCTGGCATAAGACGAAAACGTATGCAGTCAAAAATTTCCCCCAGGCTCTTTACTCTGTTCTCCTTGTCTGTTCGGACCCATCTCATTACTGCTTCAAATACCAGTTCTTCCTTCTCTACATTTAAGCTGTCAGGTGAAATAACTGAAATAAGTTCATGCGGGGCAAGCTGCATGAAGTCCTCTTCTTTGCAGATCTGCACAAAATGATCTGAAACAAAATCACGGGCAGAAAATGCAAGTCTTGGGCAATCAAGCAGAACACCTAATCGAAGGATGGCCAGACAGTTACCAACAGCAAGCCTCTTCTGAAGATAGGAGACGCACACAGTGAATACAGAAGGGATCTGAAAGCGACTGGCCAAAGCAAAAATATCTTGCACGTTAGAATCATTCAGATCAATACTTGCTGAATAAAGGTATTTGACAATCATATCCAGGATGTTGGGGTCAACATTATCTAGAACTACCTCCTTCTTTTTCTCTTCATTTTGCTCGGATAAGAAATACTCACGAAAATAAGGGCTACATGCCGACAGAATCAATCTGTGGCAAGGCAGGCTTCTGTCACCAGCTTTTAGAGAGCAATCTATAAACTTTTTCTCTTCAAGGAGTTCCTTGAGGCCATCCTGAAGAAGGGTGGATTGGTAAAGTCTGAGCTCTTCAGTGAGTTCCCTTTGGGAATCCATTTCGCAAATACTTGGGAAAGGGGAGGGAGCAGAAAGCTTTAGCTGTTGTCTGCCCAAAGGTCTGTCTGTAAAAAGGACAGACCAATGTGCTTTGCCCTGCCTGAGGCCTCTGCAACTTAATCTCGCTAGCTAAATATAGGTACATACTCTTACAGGTCGGAATTTAGGATGGATGGTTTGGAAAAAAAGAGTTGCTCTCGCAGCTGTCAAAGACTGAAAGAAGCAACTGTTGCTTTTAGTCACTATGGTCAGGTTTTGCCATCATTCTCCACATTGAATCAATAAGATTAGGTGCGATGTAAGAAATTATTTGACATGAGTAAGGACAGCACAATCTGACCCTCAGTGAGACAGATATGAGCAACATTGTAAATATACATGTTACCAAATATTCTGAAATAGAAATATTATTAATCAAGTTGTTAGCTGCAACTACTGTTCGCTTTTTTAGAGTTGCTTAATACATCTCATTGCTGCAGTCATAAAGATATTAAAAAACTCCAGAACTTTGCATCAATTATCTATGCTCGAAGATTATTTTTTTTACATACACATATCACATCTGCAATCTCTTCAGATATTAAGACTTTGAAATTAATTTTGAGCTTCTTCTTAATATCCATTTGGTTGTATTTATTTGTAAACAAAACCCTACTGTTTAGACATAAAATATACATTATTCAGGTAAAGTTCTGCTTTTAAAAATAATTTAAAATGAAGTCTGTACCCCCCCTTAATAAACACCATTCTTCATTTCAGATAACCTGTAGACATGATCAATCCTTTTAAATTCGACTGTACTAGAAATGGTGTTAACTGCTGTTAAACTAAACCAAAAACAGTACATAGGAAAGGTAGAACAGAGAATGAAAAACATGTAATCCACCATATTAACATTATTTAATGGATGTGTAATTTCAAAACCCTACAAAATTCTGAATTTAAACTACAAAAGCCCCAAATCAGACAAGTAGTTTGAAAAGTGAATTTAGAATTATGCATATATGTTGAAGATTTCACAATTTAGACTGGGAACATTGAAATTTTTATTAAAGGTGGTAATACAGTTCCAAAGCAAATTTGAAATTTTAAGTTGTTTAATGTACCTTAGATGAAGGACTGTATTTTGCCCATACAGAGAATGCTTTTTATCCATATGGTAAAATGTTCTTTGAATATAATGGAAACAGGATCAAAACACAACTATTTGAACGCAAGATCTACAATGAGGTATAACATTTTTTGAAATCATGATTGCTTTTCAATATAGGTAGTATTTCATTAAAATATACACCTGAAAGATTTTCTACAAACACCACAATTATATTCACACCACAGTTACTTTACTATAACAGCTGCTAAAACAACAGCTGAGAGGAGAGCTCATTTGACTTTTTCTACTTATAGAAAATAGCGCAGAGGTCTTATCTCACTAGAAAACGTAACAGCTGCATCTTCCTTTAAACAATAAATGACTCATTTCTCTCTAACACATAACATCATAAAGGTCTAATGACTCAGCCACAGAAGCTATTTGTGTGTGCACTTTTTTCTAGATCATTCCTTAAAAAAAGTGCTCTGGCCAAAAAAAAAAAAAAAAAAGAAAAACTGTATGAGGATATCTGGATTACAATTAAGTACCTGGAATGATATGGGCTGATGGTATGTCTCATAATTTAACAAAATTATAAGATATGAAAACTAATATTTGGAACAGTCAAAGTTATCAGTAACACAGCAGTACTGCAATGACACAGCCAATATGCATAGACAGAAAATGTTCTGCATATGATGATATTTCTATGTTGCACAACATTAAACAAGTTAGGAAATTTGATTTAGATATAATCATTATGGCAAAGTACATCACTGTATATAAATACATGAATACTTCACACTGAGCATCAAACTATATACCACACACTGCCCTATCTCAAATGGTGGTCTCTGTGTACATAGGAAGAGAGGCTTCCTTTTCTGACATACTTCCAGGTAAAATGGGAGGCAGTGGCTGGTCCTGGCAGCCAATCACAGGGCAGTATGTAAACACATGGGTCATGAAGTTGTAAAAAAAAAAATGTTGGCTACCTGCCATAAATGGTGGCTGAAACACCATGGCAGACCCTGTGTTCTTAGGGGAGGGGGCTTCCTGCTCTGACAACCTTCTGGGGGAAGCAGGATGGGGTCCCTGGTCCTGCCAATCACACACCTGAAAACACCAGGGGTATGAGTGTGTCAAAACCCACAGTCAGACAATCAGAAAGCAGTATGAAAACGCGGGGTATGACATTTTACATAATGGTGGCTGAAATAAAATGGCAGCTGCCATGCATGTAGTGGGGAGGGACTTCTTGGATCCACCATCTACCAGAGGAAGGGCGGGACTCCTGGGGCTTCCCTGCAGGGGGCAGGGCTTCCACTAGCAGCTGGGGCCCCGCCCCTTCTTATATTAGATATTGGTTGGCCTCCCACGACTTACAGAAACAATGTAATAAATACAAAGCTTTTACACATACAAGGGTTTTGAATAATCTTTCCTTTATGACATATCCTGAGGGCATATTATCTAATATTTGCCTGCTCTTTAGCTTTGGCATGTTCTTTCTCTGCTACTCTGGTATTTCTAAATTATCTTCTACAGATCTCACAAGCCCAGTAAGAACTGAGAGTCTTTCCTTGCTTAGGAAACAAATGCATGCCAATCTAAATCAGGTCATTACTTCCCAGAGTCCCTGGAGTGTGAATCCATCCTTTAGCTTCTCTATTGCAAGTCCTAGTTCTTCTGAAAAAACAGGCTCCCGATCATGTTGCTTTTTTGAATGCACAAGATATGAGAGAAAATAAAATAAAGCAGAAGGTACTTTTAAATTTTATTATCCCACTTTAACAACATGAATTTGACAGTATGAAAAAAGATGTTCTTACCTTGTTTTCATCAGCAAAATAAGCCTGCAAAAGAAAGAAAGAAAGAACTCGCAACCTTGGGGGAAAAAAGTCTAAAAACAAATCTGCTAGTAATTCCTTGGGGTCAAAACCATATTTGATAAGTTTTCTTCAACAAACCAGTCTGTATGGTTTTTATTTTTGTTTTGTAAACAAGATCAGTTTTTTCTATGTTGAAATAATTTACAAAAGGGTTCTAGCAGGAGTTGGTATTATGTTATTTTTCATTAAATACCAATCTTTGAATTTTCCTCATAATAAACAAAGATTTTTAAATGGTAAAATTTTCATATTACATTTGTTACACTGACAACGGAATAAAATGTTAATATGAAGGCAAACTGACAGCATCCTAGCATTTTCTGCCTTGTGCCGCAACATTTATTATTCAATTTCAAAAACTAACTTAAAATGTGTAAATAATATCAAAATTCAGTTAACATCATACTCAATCTAAGAAATGAACACAGAGTAACTGAACAACTAACCACATTTTTCTACTCTCAGACAGAGATCTAGGAAAGAGATACAATCTTTCCCATTCTGTGTGTATGGAAATCAAGGCTCAAACTCTTCAGGAAACCAGATCTCTGAAAATATCCACAGCTCTACAAGTCTCTGAACCGGCGGGCTCTAGATCTTCGTATTTACCAAAAAGAGCCTGATCTTGCTCCGTCTGCTCCCTATGCCCCTATGGTGAGGGGCAGCAAAGAAAGCGTTTTCCTGCTCAGCTGGATCTCAAGCTATACAAGACTCTACAGAACAGCATCGCAGTCATCAAGTGTCATGGAATATTGGTGTGGAGCCGCTCCTTGGGTCCTGGACGATCTATGTCTCCTATAGCCACCACCTTCTAATCATTTACAGCTTCCAGTTTTTCTTTTAGAATATGCAAAGCACAGCTATTTAATCCAGGTGACAAAGGCACCAATACAGCAAACAGAATCTACCTTTAAGGAAAAGGTAGGTCTTCAACTATGTTGAAGACTGAACAAAAATATGCAAAACTGGAAAGAAAAAAAAGGCAAAAAGCGAGGAAAAAGGAGGGAAAGGAAGAGAAAAGACCTTATCTGCATCAGTAAATGATAGCAAAAGAAAAGAAGGTGGAAATAAGATTGGTGGTAGCACTGCTAATTTACCAAATTTCAGAGATGAATTAAGAAAACATGTCAGTTGTCAATGTGTCAAGGCTAGCACTTGAAAACATGTGCAGTCTACCTGTGCAGTCAATCATGCAGCCAGGTGTTATTGGGTTGCACAGTAAATTTGGAAATTCCTAGAAAGAAGGTCATCAAGCAACCTAATGCATTTAAAAGTCAATTTTCCTGAAATACTGGGAGACAGATATTAATAGAGTTTTCTAAACTGGTGTTATCAGGAATGCAAAGGTTGTCAGGAGTGACTCAAAATTATTGCTGCCTTTCTAAAAATCTTTCAAGTTTGAATCTTACATGAATGTTGAGCGTACAGATATCAGCACCTATTAATCTGCTCTAAGGGAAGGAAGACTAGTTTTAATATAATGTATTTGAATATACTGTACTGCTGGTTTTCAAGCTATTCCTGATCTTAATGTGTTGAGAAACTACATGCAACTATTACTTTAAATATCTACTACTATTTATTTTGAATAATAGTTTGTTCTTAAGTTAAAAATCTATACACAGAGTAAATTCCTGTAGTAATCACAATTTTGAATAAAAGGCGTGTAGGTGTGTTTTAAATATAGGAAGTTCAGTTGTAGCTTATCTTTAACAGAGGTTTACAGCTGTACATCGGTTACGTTTGAATAACCAAACAAGAATTATTTTATTTTTTAGTTTTCTGTGGAGTAGCTTACCACAAAAGCATCTGTATGTTCATCAGATTCTATTTCCACATCATCTTGAACCTGCTCCACTGTTAGGTCTTCAAGAGGTTGAGGCTGCAAATTAAAACACTGAAGTAAGTAAATCCACATATCTAATATGTTTAATATATTTTTATTACTGCTGTTAACACAATATTGTATCTAATTTAAAATAAATGAGTGGAGTACCTTTTCTTCCATTTCATAATCCACTCCAAATATAGGGTTAGCTGAATAAACTCTGTGAAGTGAATTAATTTCTTTCACTGCCTCCTGTAGTTTCTCCACAGGGTCTATTTTAAAACCAAGTACATATCCTCCACTCTATATAAAGAAAAAAGACGACATATATTTATTAGTGTTGCTTATTATTTAAATAACTTTTTCCCCTTGATAGGGATTTGCAGTTTAATGATAGCAAATTTCAGTTTGCTCACAGAACATTATCTGTATTTTGGTATAATTTAATTTTTATTCTGCCATTTAAACCATGGGTGAAATAAAAACAATGACAATGTTTCTCTATGAGGTAAATAAGCTTTTAACTGTTAGCCCATTATACAAATGGGGAACAAACTTCTTACATAGAAAAACAAAAGGGTGGGAGAAATTCAGAAGGAATATTAATGATTTATTCCTAGCTACTCAGCAAATGTTTAGTCTGTTAGATCTTGATGTTGTTATTAAAGAAGCTTTCAGATACAGTAAATAAAGTTAGTTGAACTTTAAAAAAAAAATCGCCATTAAAAGCATTTCTGATTAAGATCAAATTGAAGAAAAATAATTTTGTCTCTTACAGTAAAACAGATACACAAGTGAAAAAGATTAAAAACAGTGATCTTAATTAAATACAGAAGTAATTAGATCCCAAAGATAACCTGTCAGAAGACACTGCTTTTAACAGTTATTTTACTTTATTTTAACTAGTCATGCTGGCCTATTGTTGCTTCGCTTAGAGAAACCATATCTCACAGTAGCCATATTGACCTTAACACACAAACATTTTAAGCAGTGCAAGAGGACTTCTTAAAAGTTGTGTTCAAAAGGCCACACAGAAGGAACACTCCGAGTACCTTAAAATAGCCCTGTAACATTTCAGAATTAGAGAACTATTATATATAAAAATGTAACCAATGAAAGAAGGCTATTAAAGCTTCTTACCTGCTGAGAACTCTCTATCACAAGTGCCAAGCCAAACTTTGAGTCTCTTATTTTTATTGAACGCTAATGGTAAAGAGGTAAAAACTGTTAAAAATTTTGGAATTACTTGATAAAAATCTCCTTTATCTATTTTTAAATTTTTCTCTTCCCCGCCCTGTACCAATTACAATTACTGGTTCTGGAAGCTTGGCTACCACCATTCCCTCCCATTTACCATTACAAATCTGAACCCCTGAACCTCCAGGAAAAGTGTTTTTATCAGAAGTGGTAACAACAGTAACAGTTCATTTCTGAACATCAGGTTCACACGATCATTAATCCCAGTGTATGTAAGTGGCATGAAACATTATAGTAAATAGTTTGAAAATTGGAAATACAAGCCATTTTCAATCATCTGCCTGTGAAAGCCCACAATTAATCTGGACAGAAAAGAAAAAAAATCTACCCTGTGGTTGATGCTGGTAAGACTAAATCCCTCCCTGACTGTGGGACATGAAATACTAATTTTGGTGAGCTGGGCGTGTTAACTGAAGCCTTGAACTTATGCCATTTCATTTGGAAAATGGTTGTTTTAAGATACTTACAATTTGTAGAAATGGTATGCTGACATTAAAGCTGTCATTCATATTTGCATGCCAAACTATTCTCACATTAGTAATAAAAAAAGTTCCCAAATTTCCCTATTAAAGAAAAGGTATGTTAGAACTGCTTTGAAGTATAGAGCCTTTTTTCCAAACACGATGATTACTGTTATCCATTTAAACACAACCAGGATATAGCTTCATATTTAATTCAATAAAAGCTTGATACTTTCCCACCAAAACCAGTCAAAACGCTTCTACTGATTGCAAGGAAGCAAAATCCAATCTTTAAAGGATACAGCACCCGAGTGGTGAAAATAGCTGGGAGTACCTATTACTGCAGCAAAGCAGGATCAAATCACAGCACAGCAGACCTCATGGGAATACATGAAGCATCTGAGAGCGTTCTTAACTGTACAGATCTGGAATTGGCATATAGTGTTAAGCATAATGGCACGTGGGTTAAACTTAGGCAATTGTGGAGATGTGTGCCAAGGGCATGTAGAAGAAAGAACTTTTTAGCTTGTCAGGATGGATCCTGTTTCCATTCTGGACTAAAATTGCACAGACAGAAATAACAGCTCCCATTTTGTTTCATGGCTCTGGGAAATACTTGCTACTAATGCCCTGTAAAATAATAGAAATGTTTTCTATTTTTTCCTTAAAGTCTTTATTTTTCCATGTTTTAAGACACAGATTCCTATTCCAATATTTTCAATTTCCAGTAATCAAAAGGCAATATAGTCTTACACTGTAGTCAAAGCTGCACATGAACATACAAATATTCAGCAGAACACTTTGGAAACAACATGATTGTCTTTCAGGATGATACAGAGCTTTAGACTCTTAAGTATACCTTTTTACCAGGAACTGTATATCTAGTTCCTTGCATATTAGCCGAGTCATGTAGACTTCAGGTTGCCAAAAAAAGACTTTGTTGTACTGATTAGCAAATATATGGGATCAGCTTCTCCGCATGCATCAACTGATAAACTAAATTAAGGGTAATTCCTTTGAGGTTTCAAAACTATAGTAGTACAATTGCTAGATGAAAGCCAAAACATTTTAACTTTGCTGTAGTCAACGCAGTCTCATTTTTCACTATACCTGGTCACTTGATAAATTCCAAACTCCATTGATTTTATCATATATTTGTTCTTGTGGTAATAATCTCAGTTGCTTGTTTTGAATCAATGCACTTCTCAGCTTCAGATCACGATACATTTTAGAAGTTTCATAAGCTCTGCAAAAAATAAAAAATACATGTTACCATTTCAGTGTTTTCTACTATCTTTACTGTTTGTTTTAGCACCAATATGAAATGTTGTATATTTTCAACTTTTCTTATCACCATGTTGCACAAAAATGAGAGTACTATTAAAACTTCATCAATGTAAACCATTATATTTCAGCTTTCCTTAATGAAGTTATCTTTAAACTTAAAGGTTTTTTTTGACATCTGTTTTGATCTCCGGTATTGTTCATGTGTATACTATTTCCTTCTTTTCCTTAAGATATTCATCTCCCAGCCTCTACTGCAAAGCGTAAGTCTTTGGGTCCCATGTTATACGTAGTATGGACATCAAGAATCCTTTATTTTTCAGTGCCAGCTAAGTCACAAACATCCAATATACATACGTCAGTATTCCATAGCTCTTAAATAGAAACCTATGGTAATGTATTATGCACACATTCATGCAGATGGGAATGGTGGGAAACATCCTCTGTTTTGTAGTCAACTAGAGTTTTGACCAGGATTTAACTCCTCATTTCCGTTACATGGTCCAAAATTATGGGAAATAATTATAGACAGAAATTATAGATAGAAAATGCACACTGAAATTAGCTCTTTTGTACTTTTATTTGTTCAGATAGTTTATACACACAATGTGTATGAACTGACATCAATGATTGGTATTAATACACATTAATTTTCATTACGCACAGTTATCTACCAGAATTTGTGATCATTCTCTCCCTTCCTTCCAGAGATTGTGTTCTCTTCTTTTGGGAAATTTTTCTGAATGTTAAATATGGGCAGTTATATACTCGGCCTATCAGCAGTAGTAATCCCACACATTTGATTCATTGAATTTTGTAAATGACCAACCACTATTTTAAGTATGCTACCTGTGTACAGCAATAACTGAAGTGAAGAGTCTGGGACTCCCGGGGACAACATTGGTAAATATGAACTCAAATCGCGTATTGTTACATTTAGTCAATATATACAGAGCTTCTGTCTGCCCTCGTAATTTCTGTAAGGAAAAAATGAAATTTAACATTTTAACTATACAGTAGCTTGACTGTACAGGCAATAAATAATCTTGACATATTTTCTAAATTCTTGTTCTAAATAGTATATCTGAAGGTGTAATCTTGATTCTACCACTGATCTACTGCTATCTTCAACTGAACTCAGTTCTTTTGGAGAAATTAGCAATTCCATCAACAGTAGAACTAATGAAGCTTGACTCCTATACATTTGCAATATCATGACTGAAACAGTATTTTTGGCTTTGTTACCATGTGGCTGCCCGAGGAATCTACATAATCTCCCTGCTAGTTCTTTGCTCCAAGCCAAACAAACGGCTTCACAGTTGCATGTAATTCAGGCTACGTATTTGAGAGCTTTCTTGCACAAAATTAGTGCCTCTCTAGACCTTTGTTAAATTTACACAATGAGCCAACATGTGAGGGCAGAAGAATCACCAAACAGTATGACTACATGAGTTTTACTGCCTTAGGAAACTGACTAAAAACACACTCCTATAGAAATGTAAAACACTCTCAACTTTGAAAGCTAAATTTCCATTATTATTCTACTACTGTTCTTGCAAGTAAACTTTCAGATTATTGTTGATATAGTGCAATAAGTATAAACAATGAATTACAGCTTCTTTTATTATTTTAAAAAGTATTTTTTGAAACTTACTGAGTTGGCAGTTCTTGTAGTTATATTTATAATGCAGTTGTAACCAACAGCTAAAAGTTAGGGGAGAACAAAAAAAAGAACAGTTTTGAGAACGAGAAAAAATAATAGTCAAAACTACGAAGTATAATATTGAATTTTGTAGCACAGCTTTGGATGCTAGTTGTGAGAATGACACATTGTGGTTAATGGTCTTGGCCCTCATCAAAAAATTAGAGACTAATTTAAGCTGGAAAGGACTTGGGGAGGTTGTCTGGTCCAATGGTCTTCTCAAAGCAGGACCAACTCCATCTGGCTGCTCAGGGTACTCTCCAACTGAGTTTTGAGTATTTCCAAACAAGGAGATTCTACAACCGCTCTAGGAGCCTGTTCCACTGTTTGACTGTCATCATTGTGAACGTTTTTCTCCTAATATCTAATCAGAATTTCCTTGTTTCAGCGTTTGACTGTTGCCTCAAGAAGGTCTGTTTCATCATGATGTTGCTTGTAAATTTTACCCTTATAAATAAAAATTTCTGCATTGATATAGTACTTTGTAGAAGAGCTAATGAGATGACAAAGAAAAAAAGCAGCAAAATGGAAAGTATAAGTGAAGAAGAAACAAAAAGAAGAGGAAAAAACAGTTATAAATTTTACTTTGCCTCTTCTACAGTAGTGCTGATACAAAATAAAACCAGAAACAATCCCAGCCATTCTTCCTAAAACAAACAGATGCACTAAAATGGTGCTAGGCTAAATCTGGATGTCAATGACAATCCTGCTACTGACACGAACAGCAGCTCAGCCAGGTTCCAAAAAAAATAATCAAAGGAGAACTAGAATTTGCTTTGGGAAGATTCTGCTTTTCCAAAAGCTCAGATGTGGCAGTAGTTATGTAGATAAGAATATTCAGTCTTTACGGAATTAATACTTATGAAAATACTAGAAAGAGACTATTTCCTAGGTTGCTTATGAGAAATTTTCTAAAACTAAAAGAAACAGCAATGGTCAAAAATGGCATCCAATAAAATATTTTTTTTGTCTATATATTCCCTTAATGTAAGAAATAATGCATTATCTTGAAAGCTAGAGAATATTTTAAACTCTAAAAGCTATAGGTTATACTTCTTTGAGCTTCTATACAGCTGAACTGCTCCATAAGTTTCTTTGTGATCTCCTCGAAAAAGGTCTATTCTAAAACTTAAATACATAAGCAAACAATTTAATTTTATAAATACCTATAAAAGTAGCACTGTGTGTGCATGTATGAGATAGCAAATGCAGAAGAGCAAACAGGCAGAGGGCACAAGCTTATATACATTATGAACGAAACATAGACTTTCAAGATTGACTGGCTATTGGGAACTGAGCACTGGAAATAATTTGGGTACAACGTAAGTGCATCCTGCCCCTGTTTCAACAAATTAAATTAAATATGAGTAGCCCTGCTAGCTACTCATACAGTTAAAATCAGAAATTTATTCAGAGCTTACAATAGTAAATGTGGAAAGGCAGGTACCTATGGGGAATAAAAACTGTAGGACAATACAGAATGTGAATAAACAGGTGGCAAAGAGGTACAAGTAAAGCAAGGTGTGAAGAAACTTAAACTTTTGTTTCTTTCTAGAAAAACAAATGAATCCCACATAGGCCAAATGAAAAATATGACTGAAGTACTCTTCCACTTCTGTTCTGAGAAATTAACATTGAATATTAATACTTCACTATGAATTATTCCTATATTACAAATAGATTCATTAGTAACAGTTTATTTCAGACTTTACAGAGCAACAGAACTATACTTTACTATTCTGTACTGTAATCAATACTACTGTGAGAGAGTAGCATGCCACCACAAAGGAAACACAAAATTTGCAGTTGTTTAACAGGAGATGATACTTACAGAGATTGACTCTGGGCAATGACAATGAGCGCCAAATAATCCGCAAATTTGTCACAAGCAGTCTACCTGGAAATAAAGAGTGTAGATATTTTTAATCCGAATAACTTCCGTTAAATTAAATGTTCCATTCTGTGGTACATATTTACCACTATTTTTGAAACACCAGAATATTTCTTCCCCTTGATAGGAAAAAGAAGAAAAAGCACAGGACACTGCAGCAGAAAAATCACTAACTACTTTTTTTTTTTGAATGCTAGGAGAGAAAATCCAGCAAGGAACAAATGAAACAACTTCTAATATATACCAGCATTCCTCAAAACCAAACCAAGAACAGTTACTGATTTCACATCCACCTGCCTATGGCAAAAATGAGGAGACACAATGAGTGCAGAACTGCTCTGGGGAGGAGAAGGGGAAGGCAGTGAGTTAACTATCGCAGCTGTCTTCATGAATAACCTCACCCCTTTATGTCACATGCAAATTTATTTGATTCTGTACCCTGTACAGCAGCACATCCAACCCCAGGAAGGCTCATCTCAGCATGCTGGCAGCTTTATGCCCTTGCACACTATATATATATTCCTTACTGATTCAGTTTAAACCAGGTTAGGAAAAACTAAGCATTAAACAGGATTACAGCAGAAGACCACCACAATGTTTATAAATGGATTATTCTTACAAGGGTTTCAATTCTAAACAAATTCTGAGACAAGATTATCACCTTCCTATAACTTCGAACAAGAGATCCTATTTGAAAATACTCCAAGGGGAGACAGATCTGTGAAACAGGCAGGATCTATTTTCTGCAACAGACCACTGACACCCAGTTCAGTGGAAACCAGACAGGGCTTTCATGAACCTACACAGGTTAAATATTAGAAAGTTTACCATTTCCCTGAGTATGCAGTTACCTCTGTCTCCATTGTTTCCTTTGGTATCTTCAACTGACTCTAAGCAGTCTATAAGGACCTCTCCAGGTCTCATTTTCATTTGTCTAAAAGAAAAAAAAGAAGAAAAAATTACCTAATGAAAAATATCCTCCAAAAGAAGGCCATTTCTATTTCCCCACTTTGCTTTCCTTTCTCCTTTTTTTGCTTAGTGTATCATACAATGAAAAATCCCCATATGCACACATACACACAAATCAACATTATATACCTGAAATTGTTATCACTACATCTGGCATATGAAAAATATTAATACCTTTATTATTAAATTATAACAATAAATAAATAATTATGTAGCAAGTGTGGCCAAGCAAACTATACCCCAAAATAGGGAGAAAGTGTGTGAAAATGGGAGGGAAAAGCAAAAAAGTTGCATTCATATAATTTTTAATGCATACGGTTTGTTGCCTCTTGCTGTACTCTTAGCTCATAAGGAGTGGAGCTAGGCTCAGGAAAGAATAGATGCCAGCAAAGGAAATATCAGATGTATACCGACATGTGAAATGCTCTGCTAAATTTTCCACAAAGGCTGTGATTTGTTTGGGTTTTTTTTAAATTATTTTGCTTGATTGAACTGGTCTAACCACTTAATTACATAACAACAGATATAGTGTGAAATTTTGCTGTATTTTAATTGTATTGTGTAAAGGAGCCAATTCAGTGTATTGGCATGACAGAAACAAAATGCATTATCAGGGGGAATTCTATGTGATGCTACTGGAGATCAGGATCAAGACACTAATATGGACTCAACAATACATCACCAGAACAGCACAAAAGATATTAGACAGGAGGTAGCAAGAATAGTAACATTAGCATTAAAGAAAATATGGAAGCTGGCTCTGTCTACATGACAATTCTACAAGAAACTAAGACAGAACTGCTTAAACACCCAAGATACAATTTCATGTTTCTAAAATTACTGCAGGCAGCATGTCTGAGGGACAAGGGGTGTTCTCTGTAGCGTCAACTGAGTAGGAAGGAGGTGAAGCATGACAGTACACTTTCAGCCTCCACCCCCAAAATCATCACCAACCAGCTACTAATTTGTAGCTCCATATTACAAAAGCTATGCAGGGTTTTGCCACGGAAACCAGAGCAGAAGTTTTATGTCTCAGATAAGGCTGACAGCTCATCAGAGGTCAAGGCCCACAGACGCGAGGAAGCACTGCCTCCACGAGGATGTATGTGACAACCCTTCAGCTCTAGCTCCTCAGAGGCTGCACAGCCACTGCCCCGAGGGCTCCCCCAGCCACTGCCCGTTTCTGTGAGCTCAGGCTGCCAACACCACGGCAAGGACACCGAGTCCTTGTTACCAGTGACTGGTACCGTCCCCTCAGACACACATCTTAAGTTTGTTTTTACTTCTCAGCGCCAGGTAACGCTACAGGCGGCTGGGAAAAGAACACCCTTCCCTCAGTCCTCCAGTGTGCGACCCTTTCTTTTTTTTTCTTCCTTTTCTTATAGATTGGAAACGGTGACTAGACTCCACCTACCAACCCC
>NW_009230593.1:0-5751 GCF_000690835.1 Fulmarus glacialis
CAATCCCGCTTCCCGGGGGATGCGGCGGTGCCGGGGGCACCCGCGAGCACGAGGGGCTGTGGGTGCACGTCAGCCGGGGGACCCCATCCCAGCGCGGCCTCAAAGAAGCGCGGCCGGGGTCTGCAGCGAGGCTTTGCACGCCCAGCTGCAGGCTCCCCGGCCTCTTCGGCACGGAGACGTTTCTTTTCCTCCCTCTTATCCTTTTTTTTCTATTTTTTCTTCCTCCCAGGGAGAATTGTACAGAGACTGATGGTTTTATTTTACGTGAATCACTGATGATCTAACAAATTAATTACCTGCTTGCTCCTTCCCTCCTGCGTGGGGTCATGGGAGGCTGGGTGGGGGCAGCTCGCCGCCCCCCGCTCGGTGGCATCATAGCTCCTACTTTAAAGACCAGAGACAAATGTCAAAATTGCCAGTTCAGGTTAAAATCAGATTTAAATGTCTCTTACTAAACACAGAGGCACACAAACTCAATATGTCATCTTTAATGGTTCAGAACAAAGCCTAGAAAAATAGTGTCCCAGCACACAGGAATTTTATAACCTTTGATATATAGCTTTCATTATTAGCAATAATTCCTGTAACTGCATCCGGATTCACAGGAACACATATTGAATAATAATTCTACTTTTTTTGATTTGCTCCCTGGTCCCCGCGGGTCCCTGCCCCTGCAGACCCTTCGCCTGGGCAGCGCTGCCCCAGCCCTTCATCTTCCTCTTCTGCCTTTTACAAAAACAGGCTTTTGTTGTCTTTTTTGTTCCTCTACTTTTTGGTTTTTGGCCAACACCCACTTCTCCCTCCCCCACTCTTTTGTCATGATATTAAAATCTAATTACCCAGACAACTCTCTTCACCTAAGTCATCAACAGGCCCAATTATTTCTCCGGCGAGCACAGCCCCCCATGTATGCACACACAAGCACACACATAAAGCAATGAACAATAAAAAGGCGTTCGCTAACCTCCGCCTTTTTTCACAGTCAGGCTTCAAGTTCACATGTGAATTTATGCCAGTTTTGACATTAGCAGGAAAAATTAACAGTTCTCACAAAAAAAAAAAAAAGAAACTTGCACAAAAGAGGTTTTGTGTTTCAAGCAGAATAAATTATAGTGTGATGTTATTAAAACACTTAGTTGTTAAGTTGCCAAGAAAATCCAGTATATTCACACGGACTCGAGGACCTGTCTCCATGCAAAGTAATTAAATTAGATTTATGGGCTGCATTACATCAGTGTTTGATAGTTCATTTTTCCTTTCTTCATATTTTGTCCTGCTTTATTAGAGCATGTGACAGATGGTAAAAATAGTGTGACGTTTCTTGGCCCTGTGCTAAATCCCCCTTCGGTAGTATATCTCTCTTCTGTCAGTTCTCCCCAGCGATGATAAATTAACCTCTCCTCTTCTATCCCAAGTGTGGCAGTAAAGCACTCTTTGACACAGCACTATCACTTTATCTTAATCTGTGCTGTTCTAGGGGCAGGGTGGGGAAGGAAGCGAAAGGGAGATGATGCAATCGCTACCACGAGTTTGAAAAAAAAAAGAAAAAGATTTATTGTGTCAAAAAAAAAAAAAAGGAAAGCCAGGAAGAGTGCTGATTTATAGAATCTGCTTTGTTGCGTGTGTGTATATATGTATACATACACACACGTCTGTATTTGCCCATTCGCAGTCCCCCCTCTTGCAGCAGGTTAGGGGGATAAGGTTCTGCTTTGATTTACGGGCACCCAGACCCCTCGGGTTCCCAGGCGCCCTCGCCCACTGCTGCCCCGAGATTTCTCCAGCCGGTCGATGGACAGAGGCTCTTCTCCTCCAGCTGGAGTTCTTTATCTCCTGGTCGCATCCTTGCTGCTTTTGCAGCCAGGCAGCGTGGCAATCAGCCCTGTCCTGCCCAGGGTCCGGCAGCCCCCGGAGCAGGTTGTCCCTCCTGTGTCCCCTCCCAAGGCCTCGGGGCTCCGCACAGGGCTGCAGCTGGGACCATGTTCCTGCTCCCGGGAGAGAGCTTTGCAGAGCGAACCCCAGGAGGGTCCCGTGGGCTTTTAGAGCACCGGGATAGTAATTAAGTGAAACGAACGCCCAAATTTCCTTCTAGTGAGACAGAGCAGGAGCCACAAGTATTTTCAGTCAATCTAGCGGGCAGGGCAGGGACGATGAGTGAAGGCAAAAATAGGGAACGGGAAGTGCAACAGGGAGGAAGCCCTTCCGTGGGGAATCCCCCGATGTCTGTGTGGTAGCGAGGTGCTGCATTAATCGTGTCAGAGATGGCAATACTTGACATATGGAGATATAAAGATAGTAATATCCCTAAATTTAAGGTCCTGAGACAAATGGAGCCAGCCCTGAGCTACCTCTCGGTCCGCCCCATCCTGCTGGTCCTAGCTCAGGAGGCACGCCTGGGTCCTGCCTGCTATTTCGGGAGTCGGAGACCTCAGCTTTCTCCCAAACTAAGGATGTCCTAATACAGGAAAGATCTGGGGGACTGACCATGTGTGGTCCTCCTTGCTTGCTGGGGATTAAGCCTGCCTCTCGAAGACACTTGGCACGTTGTATATGAACAGACACCTTAGCGATGCCCAGTAATAGCACAAAACTTGAACTCGTGCATCCACCAGCTATATGAACTGGAGCTAGAGGCTGTATTTGGTCTGGGCCATGTGCTCCCCGGTCCAGCATGGGATCACCCAGTGGGACAGTTTCATACTGGGTGTTTTGTTAAACACTTGTTGCGAAGCCAAGTCCGTCTACTTTCCCCTCTGATGCCGTATCCCTCGCTCCCTCCGTTTAAAAACCAATTCCCACCTGAACAGGGGCCATTTACTGTACATCTTTCTTTCCTCCTCAGCCAGATTTCAACTCGAAGGAATTGATTGAAGCGTTCAGTCGCCTGGGCTGTAACTAAAGACGAGGGCGCATCCTTCACGGGCGAGACTGTCAGGGCTCCGAGCACCCTCCCGCAGCCCCGAGGCAGGAGAGGTGAGTGGCAGAGCCCGCAGCGCCAGCTCTCTGGGTCTCCGGCCGGTGCAGAGCGGGAGCGGCTCCGTGGTCCTGCCGGCGGGTCAGGCGGGTGTGAGAGACTTGGGAAGCGGAGCAGGGCCCACGTGCAAACGGCTCCCTGTCACCCCTCCTGTCACCCCGGGGCATCCCCGAGAGTGCTGATCCCTGCAGGGGGCTGCAGTCCAGACAGCCGAGCAGGGCGGCTGCTGCAGGTCATTATGGTCTGTTAGAGCAAGACATTAAGGCCCAGCTATAGAATTTTTAATTCGTAGATCAATAACCAGATAATACTAATGACGGTGTCGATGCAACTTGAACCCCTTAAGAAAAACTGTGCTGTAGCGGGTGCAGCAATTCATAGCTCGCAGAATAAGTGGGAAATGGGGAAAACACAGAACCAGCCTGAGCCTTCGGTTGAAATGCACCCCCAGCCCTGAGCCTGCTCCAGGCCTTCCTCTGAACACCCTCCGCGGTCTGCCAGCACCCAGGGCCAGCCCGGCTGTGTTGCCAAGTCTGGACCTTGGGGGCAGAGCTGGAGGCTTTTCCAGTTAAAAAAAAAGATGAAGTTTTAAAAAATGGCCATTTCACTTTTGTAAATAAAAGCTGAAGCCCCTGCAGCACTTTTAGACCAGCCCCAAACTGGTTTGTGCTTAAAAGGAAGACACCGATCACTTTGTTGTTGCCATCAGCACAAATGTATTAAAATAGCAGCTGGCACTCACGTCTCATGTCAGGCTCCGGACTAATAAGGAACAGAGAGACTCTCCCAGAGAGTTTTCGGAGCGAATAGACTACGGGCGGTGATGACAGTGGGATTAACCTTGTCCCCACCCCTCCAACTGCAGGCGGGTCAGCCCAGCCTGCCTCCTGTGGCGCAGGCACCGAGCCCAGGGTGTATTTAAAACGAAAACAAAAACCCCACTGAAACCAAACCCTCAGCTGTGCCTGCAGCTCTCCCTGGGAAGGACTCGGTGACGGGGGGCATGGCAATGGGTGGCATTGCACTGCGACACGGGGGTCATAGCAATGGGTGGCGTTGCACTGCAGCACGGGGGGGTCACAGCAATGGGTGGCGTTGCACTGCAGCACAGGGATCACAGCAGCGGATGGCATTGCACTGCAGCACGGGGGGGTCACAGTGACGGGTGGCATTGCAATGTGGCACGGGGGTCACGGCAATGGGTGGCATTGCACTGCAGCACGGGGGTCACAGTGACAGGTGGCATTGCACTGCGGCACAGAGGCACTCAGGGCGCGACTCCAGGCAAGAATAACAGTTTGCAGACCCGACCATCGTGTCCATCGGACCTTGCATGTTGCTGTTCAAAACCTCATCTTGACAGGCGGAAATAGAGGCAGAAACAGCCCACAAGCTCAGGCAGGGGCTGAAGCAGAGTTTTGGGGTGCACTGTGTTCCCCCGGGCGCCGCCGAGCACAGGGAGCCTCTGCCCCCCCACCCCTGCATCGCTCGGGTCTGCAGGTCTGAGCGCATTAAGTAGCCAATCACACTGCATTACGAGCCCAAGTAATGCTTATCATTAAACCTGTAATTTATTTCTTCTGTATTTCATAAAATGTGAAATATTACCACTCATCGGGTGCCCAGAGAGAACGGGGATGCTCCATTAAGTTCGACACTGCTCCTCCATAAGATGCAGTAATTATATGCGGCTTTTTTTACTGCTAAGTTCCTACTTGCAGATGCTAACAAAAGAAATAAGCTTTTAATCCAAACATAATTAATATGAATTACCTCCACAGTACACCCTGGCTTTGCACCATTAAACTTAATTTT
Source organism: Fulmarus glacialis (assembly GCF_000690835.1). Lineage (NCBI taxonomy): Eukaryota > Metazoa > Chordata > Aves > Procellariiformes > Procellariidae > Fulmarus > Fulmarus glacialis. Next base: position 4,790 of record NW_009230593.1, read on the forward strand.
TGTTTTGCATGATAATTGTGTTATCATTACCATTTATAGGAGAACTCAGGGACCTTCACTTTGTTTTCAGCCAAGACCAAAGGCACTAGAAATGGCTATCGACGGTCTCACTGCCTGCAGAGTCCAGGGGAATTATTGGCCTTGTCTGGCCTCGGGTTTGTCTTCGCCATGGTCATTCTTGTTGGGTCGGTTACACGACTCCCCCTGTGCCGTCCCTGCAGCAGGCGGTGGGATCCGTGCTACAAACCCTCCAGGCGCTGTGTCTGGGCTCCGCAGACGGCGGGTGCACCGGCGCAGCCCCTGCCACCCTGCAGCTCGGCTGGGCCACCCCACGCTTCGGATGGACAGGGGGAAATTATCCTAATGAGCTCTTGCTGCACGGCCACTCCTGGTGCTGGGGCGGGCAGCGGCGCGGGCAGGGCAGGGCAGGAGGACAGGCAGGGGCCCGGCTGGGAACCCTCCATGGACAGGCAATAAAACTCCCATCCTCGGGATGCAGTGAGAGCTGGTGCTTGGAGCACGGACCGGGATGCTGAAGCCTCCCCAAGAATGTCCCAAAAACAGCCGGCACAGGGTCCGAGCCCCAGACCACTGCCTTCGAAAAGCAGAGTTGGCGACCCCAGAAGACAGGCAGGGTCTGTACCCTGCAGTCCCCAAACCCATGGGGCCATCCTGAAGTCCCATCGCTAATTAACTGCCCAGCCCGTGTGACGAGTTTGTGCAGTCTCATTTCAGGAAGAAGGGAGATGAAATCAAATCCCATAATTATTTATTGAAATTGCAGCCCCTGTCGAGGAGGACTGAATTACTGCAGACTCCATTAGCTGGCTTGCTGTGTATGGGAGAGAGGGAATGAGAAAATGATGGATGAGAAAGACAGAGAGAATTTTTAAATATAAAAGGGAAAGAAATGAGAGACAGTAGGGGCAAAGAGGGGGGAGAGGCGGGGAAGGGCCCTTCCC
>NW_009230593.1:5777-6402 GCF_000690835.1 Fulmarus glacialis
TCCGCCCCGGGCGGCCCGGGAGCCGCAGTGCCTGGTGGGTGCCAGCTCGCTCCAGAGGCACGTTTCGCAGGCACAAATCCTGCAGCAGCGTTAGCACAGCACACTGGGGCTGATGTGCTGGTGGGGGAAGAGGCGAGCTTGCTTGGGAAAAACCAGAAGTCTCCTGCGGAGCGGTCCCTCTGCCAAGGGCTCCTCCAAGGGTGACCTGGTCTTGCTGGCAGTTCTGGGTTTGGGGCTTTAAACACGTGCAGTGCATTACAGGAAAATGAGAAGTTGCGGCTCTGCTGCGTGGCTTCGGCAGTTGGGTGGGCAGGGAACCCCCCGTGCCTCTCCTCGCCTGGCCGACCTTGCTCAGCACCTTCGCTGCAGGCTCGGGGGAGCTGGGTCAGCTTCGGGCGCTGCTGAAAATGGGGGTTGTTACTGCCAGGGAGCCCTGCAGCGGTGCTGGGAAGGCACGGGGAGAGGCGCTGGCTGCTTTGCTGCTGAGGCCTGGGAGGGAATGAGGGGGATGATGGAGGATGCAGCTGATATTACCAAAGTAGCTGGCCAAGAGCAGAGATAAACAAATGCAAAGAAATTATACCGCTGAGCCCAAGGAAGAGGTGGCTGTCACTGTTAAAAGTTT
>NW_009230593.1:6503-9754 GCF_000690835.1 Fulmarus glacialis
GCTGGAGACAGCAGGTATCTGAGGAGAGCATGAGCATCATTTTGCAGGCAGTGCGTTCTCGGCAAATTCCTTAATTAGGGCTGCTCTCTGACACTGAAGTTTGGTCCAGGGATGAGTCTTTAAAAAAAAGAAAATCTCAGTGCAAAACATTTTAGGAAACACGAAGAGATCTACCAGGAGCCTAATTAACGGGCGGTCTGGAAACAGCCGCCTGGTGCCTGAGCCCACCCAGCCTGGCGCTGGCGGGGGGTCCTGCCCGGCTCAGGAGCGGGACCCGCACCAGGGCGCGGGGTGGGCACCGGGCACCGCGCAAACAGTTCAGGGGGTGACATGCAAAATACCTGGTGGTCCCTGAGCTCCCCATGCTTGTGTCCCCAAGGTGAGGTGTTGGGAGCGGACTAGACGATCTCTGTGGACGGGCAGCTGAACGGCACGGCCCAGGGAAAGCCCAGCAAATGTCCCCTCGTCTTTGGTTCCCGCAGTCACTGTCATTCTGCAAGAACACCCTGCAGAGTTACCTGACCCTGGCTAAGGGCAAACCCGAACTCCCTGCCCCCTCCCCTGCCCTCCTCTCTTGCCTTGTTTGCTTTCCACTCCACACCAGCTTTTTAAAGGCCATTTTTAGATGGAGTGAGTGATGCACAAGCCGCTGTGCCCCTCATCCCCTTCCCAACCTGCCTCCTGATAATAATGAGCCCAGACACTTTTATTATCATTATTAATTAGCACTTTCAAGCAATGGAATTAAATCAATATGGTGGACTGAAACTAATTTTAACAAGCCATTGAGATCAATCATCAGGACTTTTATCTACATAAATGCCACTAAACTCAGCTCGTTAGTGTAACATTAGCTGGAAAAGGGAGGGGGGGAAGAGAAGGGAGACTGGCGGGGGTTTAATTAGGAAGACATAAACCATGCCACAATTTTTCTTCTTTGATTTGCTTTTAATCTCGTCCATGAGCTCTCCTGGTGCCCTGGCTGATTATCACTCTCTTCACCTCCTCTCAGGAAGCAAAGGCAGCAGGAAGGAGAACAGGGGGAGCGGGAGAGGGCAAACCCAAGGAGAGGTGCTTGGCCGCGGTGGCTCTGCTGACCCGCTCGCCCTGTGTGGGCTGCTGCAGGATGCAGGGTGCTGCGGCATGCCGTGGGGCTGAGCTGTGTCGGGATGCAGGGTGTTGCGGGATGCCGTGGGGCTGAGCTGTGTCGGGATGCAGGGTGCTGCGGGATGCCATGGGGCTGAGCTGTGTCGGGATGCAGGGTGTTGCGGGATGCCGTGGGGCTGAGCTGTGTCGGGATGCAGGGTGTTGCGGGATGCCGTGGGGCTGAGCTGTGTCGGGATGCAGGGTGTTGCGGGATGCCGTGGGGCTGAGCTGTGTCGGGATGCAGGGTGTTGCGGGATGCCGTGGGGCTGAGCTGTGTCGGGATGCAGGGTGTTGCGGGATGCCGTGGGGCTGAGCTGTGTCGGGATGCAGGGTGTTGCGGGATGCCGTGGGGCTGAGCTGTGTCGGGATGCAGGGTGTTGCGGGATGCCGTGGGGCTGAGCTGTGTCGGGATGCAGGGTGTTGCGGGATGCCGTGGGGCTGAGCTGTGTCGGGATGCAGGGTGTTGCGGGATGCCGTGGGGCTGAGCTGTGTCGGGATGCAGGGTGTTGCGGGATGCCGTGGGGCTGAGCTGTGTCGGGATGCAGGGTGTTGCGGGATGCCGTGGGGCTGAGCTGTGTCGGGATGCAGGGTGTTGCGGGATGCCGTGGGGCTGAGCTGTGTCGGGATGCAGGGTGTTGCGGGATGCCGTGGGGCTGAGCTGTGTCGGGATGCAGGGTGTTGCGGGATGCCGTGGGGCTGAGCTGTGTCGGGATGCAGGGTGTTGCGGGATGCCGTGGGGCTGAGCTGTGTCGGGATGCAGGGTGTTGCGGGATGCCGTGGGGCTGAGCTGTGTCGGGATGCAGGGTGTTGCGGGATGCCGTGGGGCTGAGCTGTGTCGGGATGCAGGGTGTTGCGGGATGCCGTGGGGCTGAGCTGTGTCGGGATGCAGGGTGTTGCGGGATGCCGTGGGGCTGAGCTGTGTCGGGATGCAGGGTGTTGCGGGATGCCGTGGGGCTGAGCTGTGTCGGGATGCAGGGTGCTGCGGGATGCCGTGGGGCTGAGCTGTGTCGGGATGCAGGGTGCTGCGGGATGCCGTGGGGCTGAGCTGTGTCGGGATGCAGGGTGCTGTGGGGTGCTGTGGGGCATCGGCAGCATCCCCTGCGCTGGGGAGCTTCCCACAGCATTTCATCAGCCTGTTCCTCCCCTGAGCCCCTCGCACATCTCCCCCAGTGCCTCTGAAACCTGACTTTCATCCTCTTGCTATTCCCTGGACCCCAAGTAGATGAGGGTTTGCCATGCAGGGCTCCCACTGCAGCCCCAGCCCGGGTGTTGGGAGGCCGAGGAGGTCACTGGGGTCCCTGCAAAGCTCGGGGGGGCTGAATTGCTGCTTCGAGGGGAGGAAGGGAATGGGAGGATGATGCCATCGATGACCAGAGCACCTAATGGGCACCTCTGAGCTTTGCTCTGATCAAAGCAGCTCAAAATAAAGAGGAAAAGGAGGAGTTTCCTTCCAAAACTCCCTTTGTAGCCCCTGGGTCCAAAGTCGTCTTCTTTCCCTTGATGAGTAGGAGCTGATGGTGGGGTGAGGATCTGCAGAGCCTGTTTCAGGTTGGGCTGTAATCAAGGGCTATAAAATTGTCAGGTGCTGGGCTATAAATGGGGCTGGGGAGCGGATCTTCAGCACTTCTCAAAGCCCCTGGCAGAGCCGCGTAGGTGGGCAGGGGGCCAGGGCAGAGCTGCCCCTTGCACCCCAGTCCTTCCCGGCCGGAGAGGCACCCTGGCGGGAGAGGCACCCTCCTGCCGTCCCTCGGAGAGACGGGATCTGCTCTGCCGTGTCCTACAGCGCTCAGAGCTCAGCGTTTAGCAGGAATTTTCAATTCCTTGAGTCCCAAACACACTCTGGGCTTGGACCAAGGGTAACACAAACCCTCCAGAACTGCAGGTTTGAGTCAGATGTCATATGTTTCCATTTCTTCTGCAAAATGGAGAGATTCAATCGTTTCCTTCTTTCTAGGAAGCCAGATTTCTCCCCACAGACTGATTGTTGTTTTCCTCTTCCACTTAGCTGTAGGTAGGAACTAAATCCAGGGCCCCTGAGACAGCAAGTGGGTTTCTGGCTTTTTAAAGCCACCTCTTGTTCGTCTTCTGTCTCCCTGGATGGCCCG
>NW_009230594.1:0-5261 GCF_000690835.1 Fulmarus glacialis
GGCCCGGAGCCAGACCCACTCCAGGCTCCCCTTGAGCCCGGTACCAAGCAGAGGGCAAGGGGGAGCTGGACCTCGCCAGCTGGCACTGGGCACTGTTCAAGGAGCGGCCTGATCAGCCCGAGCAGCTTTGACGTGCTGGCTACTCTCCTCACGTAGTGCAGCTGCATGGGCTAAAACATGCTTGAGTTTCTTATATTGACTAGTATTGGACATGAAGGCATTGATCACAGTACCCTTTTTGTTTCCAAATGACGTGGGAGGTGGTCTCAGCCAGTCTTCAAGGTACCTTTCCTCTACCTGGCTGTTTTCCAGGGAATTCAGCTAGTAATTCTTTGAGTAAGTTGAAGGTTGCTCTCCAAAAGTCTAAAGTCCTAAGCCTGCTGCTTCCCTTCCCTTCCCAGCCTCTCTGTACATCCTGAACTTAGTAATGTCATAGTTGCTGTAGCCCAAGCTGCCTTCTGCTGCCACATTTGTCTCTACTTCCTCCCCGTTTTTGAGCAGATGAAGCAAAGCATTAGACAGGTTTGCCCTTACCGTATTTTTGTCAGAAAATAATTGAGAGGGTCTGTGAGGTTTTCAGATTGCCTGACAAAAGCTGTGTTGTCCTCCCAGCAGCTGTCCAGACTTCTAGTTGTCTGTAGGAAGCCTCGTCTCTTGCCTCCTCTTGGTTGAGTGGTCTGTAGCAGCCATACCACTACCACATCCCACCTTACCTTCCCCCTGTGGCCCAGAGGCTTTCACCAAGCGTGTCTCTGGAACCTCATGAACTCAAGGAGCTCCTCTACGTAGCACTTGCCTTCCCCTCTCCCCCTTCTTCCCTGTCTGTCCCTGGTGACTCCTCCATGATAGTGCCAAAATCATACGTGCTATCCCAGCCAGTGTCCTGGACTCTGATTGTGTTGTAGCCCTGTGGCTGGAGGTGAATTTCCAGTTCTTGTTTGTGCCTCAAGCTCTTCGTCTTAATCTGCAGATGCCTGAGGGAAGCCTCACCCTCCCTTCTGAGCAAGAGTGGGAGTCTCCCTCTTGGCCTCCTCCTTTCCATATTTTGTAATCAGTTTGCAGCAATCCCTCTCAGCTCTGGACTTCAGTCCCTGTCCCTTGATGAACATAATGTAAAGCTTCCCTCACCAGGTTAGCAAGGCTGATTGCAAATACTTTCTTCTCTTAATCCCAGAATAAATGGCTATAGTACATTTACACTGAAACTAAGAAGCTGGAACCATCAGAAGATGAGATTTTTTGGATCAGTCTTCTGAGAAGTGCACTGGGGAGAAGCCTCCTGGCTATTTTTGAAGCAGAGCTTGATACCTTTGCGATGAATTTACATGATATAGAGAACTAGTTGTGACTGTCAAGGGATCCCTTCCCTTCCAGCCACATGTTCCCTGATGTTATCCAAAATATTAGCAGGCCTGCTATTTTGTGCTGTCTTGTTTAATCCTGAAGCAATGTAGCCATTTACTGAAAACTGGCACAGTAATTTAGGACCCTTAGTACCACTCTGTTGCTCTGTGTTTTTGTTTTTTTTTTAAAAAGACACATTCCCAGGCCTATGAATTTGGAATATAAATTAAAAATTGTGGATTAATGTGCCCTGTTATGTGGTGTCTTGCAGGAAATGGCCCCTTTCCGGGAATTATTGACTTGTATGGAACTGGAGGAGGACTCCCTGAATACAGGGCATGCCTGCTGGCCAACTATGGCTTTGCTGTGCTGGCTCTGGCTTTCTACGGCTATGAAGATCTCCCCAAAGAGATGAAGGAATTCCACCTGGAATATTTTGAAGAAGCCGTAAACTATATGTTACACCACACCCAGGTTGGTTTGTTCATTGACACTCTCACTAGAGGGAACTCTCATTAGTCAGGTCCTGTTAGACTGTAGACGGGGCAGAGCTGTTGTATTTAAAATAGCATCTCCGTGCAAGTTGGCTGTAATTAATTTGTTTTGTATCTTTAAGTCCCATTACAATGGTTCTGTGGCAGATTATTCCAATTCTTCCTTTTGAACTGGCCAGGTGACACAGTGACACATAGGTCACATACTGGTAATTTCTGCTCCATTCAACCCAGTGTCGTAACTAGGGTACTAGTTGCCTGGAGGCTTATTGGACTTCAGTGGGGCTTTTAGGTTTATGCTCTGTAGAACGTCTTTCAGAAATAAATGCCCTTTTCAGCCGTGGAGCACATGATAACCTTCTATGATCCATGTCTCAAGGAAGTCCCCCAGTACACATTTGTTGCTCTGTATTGTATAAGCTGTTAAAATCACTCCAAATGTTGGTGTTTGGTGAGTGTGCGTTTTAGTAGCTAGTTGTGAACTTGGGGATCCTTGTAAGTCGACAACTCTTGGAAGAGAATCCTGCTCAGTTTTGCATCTCCTTCTGTGCATGACAATAACTAGAATTGCACAAGGCAACACTTGGTTTCTCTGGAGAACTCAAAATCAATACCTTCCTCAACCTCAGAAAGATGAGTAGTTGTTAAAGGTCTTGGTTGCTTTTCAGTTGCCCTAACCCTAACTGGTCGTGCCACCTCTCTGCCCAAAAATCTCTGAAAATTGCTTCCCCTCCCCGCCTTTTTTTCTCCTGAGAGCAGTACAATTGCCTCCCATTAACACCTCCACTGATACCCTCACCATGTTTTTAACACGTTGCAAAGTTTCAGCCGTATTTTCTAATTCCCCCCTTTCCGTGCTTCAAAGTCAGTGGGTTTGGAGCATATTACACTGCTGATAAGGTACAAAAGGTATTAAATTTTGATGCTCAGAGCCTTTTTACCGCTGAGGGTCTTTGGATATTGGAGCAGTTGTGATATTAGCTAACCTTCTTCCAATATCCTTAGAGGATTTCAGTACCCTGTAAGATCATTTAGCTTTCCTATTCTAGTTAATTTGCCTGTGTCAAAGAAAGTGAAGGTTACCTATTCTAGATTGACTCCAGAGGACTGTACAATTCACTTAGAAAAATGCTTTTAATAGGTTATTTTTTAAACATACATTTTAATGAGTAAGCTACCTCAGAATACTTCCTTGTAACTCGCCAAGCGTACTAGAGAAACGGGAGAGCAGCTAATGTGGAGTCTGCTACCCCATGTTAGCTTCTTAATAGGGTAATCGAAGACTGGTTGAATATAAGAAATACGTTATCATAACTGATGACAGTATCATAGTCATTGCCGACTTCGAGCATTTTGCACTGAAGGAAAGCATTTGTAGAAGAGGCCTCCCCTGCCCCTTCCCTCTTCTTCCCTGAACTGCCTTATAAGCAAAGTGAATCTGGGGCTGCACATCTGCATGCTTTTTGCAAGCACAGCTGTATGCTTTGCACATGCTTCAGCACTGAGCCTTGTAGCTTTGTTAGGATGATGCTGCAGTCTCAGCAGGGCTTATGATCATAAATCAAGCACGGAGCAGTGCCCCAGGGTCCCTTAGACGTGGGCCCTGCACACAGGACCTTAGATGCCTATACCTGGGGTCCAGATTCAGGACAGACACTGCTGCAAACATGGCAACATTTTAAAGAAGTGGCGTGCCGTGGTTCATTGCTTGTGGTATCTCTTCTCTTCCCTCCAGGTTGAAGGTCCGGGGATTGGGTTGCTTGGAATCTCAAAGGGGGGTGACCTATGCATCTCCATGGCCTCCTTCCTAAAGGGCATCACGGCCACCATCCTTATCAACAGCTCAGTGGCAAATGTGGGCGCAGTGCTCCGCTACAAGGACATCACCATTCCACCCCTTGGTGTCAATGCAAAACGCATCAAGTTCACCAAGTCTGGGATTGCTGATATTGTCGATGTACTGAACAACCCCCTAGAAGGGCCTGATCACCAAAGCTTTATCCCTTTGGAGAAGGCCGAGTGTCGCTTCTTGTTCATCGTTGGCCAGGATGATCGCAACTGGAAAAGCGAGTTCTTTGCAGTTGAGGGGAGCAAACGTTTGCAAGCTCACGGGAAGGAAAAGCCTGAGATAGTCTGTTATCCTGGGGCAGGGCACTACATTGAACCCCCCTTTTTCCCAATGTGTGCAGCCTCAATGCACCTGCTAGTTGGCAGGCCTGTGGTGTGGGGAGGGGAGCCCAAGGCACACTGCGAGGCACAGATAGATGCTTGGCAGCAGATCCAAGCTTTCTTCCACAAACACCTCACGGGCAAGCCATCTGGAACATCCAATAAGCTGTGATGTGAGTTAGGTTACTTTACAGGTGAAGATGCTGGTGTTTCAAGTTTGTTTTGTTAAACGGCTCGGAGAACAAAGAACATCAAAGAATAAGCTATTGGTTTTCTTGGTGGATGATAGTGAGCAAGAGCATGAGAGCTGCTTCCTTTTAACACCTTCCTCTAACCTCAGTTAGAGGTCTTGGCCTCCTGTTGTTGTATGGGATTACAAGCTGTGGAAAAATGATGGTGGTAAGGCTGGGTCTGCTTTGAATGTGAATTTAAGTTGAAGGTAACTCATCCAAGCTGATAACTGGGGAAAAAAATTTGCCTTAGCTTTCTCAGAGGAAGTATGTTGTATGCCATTGCCCTTACCAGAGCCAGCTTCGTGCTCTAGTTTTTCTGGAAGCAGCTGTTTTTTCTTCCTGCCTCCAGTAATCTTTCTGTTCTCCCTGTGCACTTCCCTCTCCTTTGTTGCTCCTTCCTCTTCTCCCGCATCACTGAAATGCATCTGCCTTAACACTTAATATCTAGTATCTAATATTTCACTTGCCAAAAGCAGCAATAGTGTGCCTGCATCCTCAGGTAACACATCTCCCATTTATAGACAACAATAGCCCATAGCCTGACGTGGCATTCTGGGCACATGCAATAGAAATGAGACATTTGTACTGTTTTGGAAAGTTCATAAGCATGAAGAAACAACAGAATTAGACCCGCTGGTAGTCATGCCTGGAACTGCCCGTGGGCATCTCCTCAGCAGGGCTGGATATCCCTGTGTAGGTCCACAGCACTGCTGGAGGGCAGTTTCTCCCTGTCTGTACGTTCCCTTAATGCCTCCACAGCTGCCTGCTTGTAAGCGCTGCTAGAAACAGCAAGGCTGCGAAGCTGGCAGGGCAGCTCCTTGAGACATCTTTGCCTTACCGCCGAGTGCTATGCGGGCAGGTTTGCGGGAGCTGCCGTCCCGTGCGGGGAGGCAGGCCGGAGGGGGCGGTGTGGCGGTGGCGTTGCCGTGGTGGGGACAGGTCTCCCGCGAGGCCCTGCCGGCCTCCAGGCTTCATTTCTGGTTCTCTCAGGAGCCGGGGGGCAGCAGGGCGCTCTCTCACC
>NW_009230595.1:0-1861 GCF_000690835.1 Fulmarus glacialis
GAAGGCAACAGCCACGGAGCAGCCGGTGCCGCCGGCGATGCGGGTTGCACCCCCAAAGGCATGTGCAGCCCTCACGTATTGAGAGGTCACAGCCCGGCCAGAGCAGCCCTGGACCACTTTTAGTCCCTTTGAACCAGGGTAGGAGGAGGATCTCACCCGTGGCAAGCTGCCTAAGCGGGTCCAGCAGCCTGGACTGGCTGGGTCCTGCCCTTGGAAGCATCTCCAGCACCAGCACCAGCCCCACACATGCACAGACCAAAGCAGAAGCCAGCTCTTATCCTGACCTCCCATATGACCAGGGCCAGCCCCAGCTCCGGCACCTCTTAGAGCAAACCAAGGCGAAAAAACAAGCCATGAATTCCAGGTCTAGCCGAGAGACCTTATTGCCCGGAGAACAGCATGGACACCTTGCCCATATCCTTCCCTCCAGCTGCCTGTATTTGCTGCCTGCAGTTCGTTTCACCACGGTGGGGAGAGCGGAGCTCCAGAAACACCAACCTGGCAGCCCCTGGCTTGCAGAGAGCCCTGCCAGCACGAGTGCGTGGCCAGAGCTCGTTTTCCTCATTACCCTCAAAATCATGTGAAAATGAGAGTGATGCTTTAAATAGCCCAGGCCGTGGCCGGCAGAGTCAGCAGATCTGGCAGCGGGGAGGTCAGATCCTGCACAGGTTTTGCTGCAAAGTTTGCTCGGCCCCCATCCGACAGCAGTGCCCTCCTCGCTCGCCGTCCTCTCGACGCATTCATGACCTACGGAGGTATCTGCAGGATCAGGGCTGCTGCAGCATTCCAGCACGCCCCAGGTGGGACAGAGCCTGGCAGGGACAGGGACATGGCTCAGCCCAGGTGGCTCCCTGGGGCTGGGGACCAGCTTGGCCTCTGCCAGAACTGGGCTGAGGGCAGGCTCTGTCGGGGATGCTCGGCAAAGCTGCTCTTCAGATGAGCATCCCCCCTACCCCTTCAAAGATACCCGATAAGCTGAGGTTGGGGATGTCCTTTCCCCTTTCCTTGCCAGGATCTTGGGTGGGCAGAGGGTGCACTGCTCCTCTGCACCCAAAACAGCCTTCACCCCTCTGCGCCTGGCAGAAGCCAGGCCAGGGTCCTGGCAGCCATGCCTTTGGGGATGCAGAGCTGCCTCCTGCTCCCCGGCTGCCCCTGGGCTGGCCTGGCTGGCCCCCGGAGCACGGCCACCACGCTTGTGGCCACCATGCTCATGGCCCCCCAAGGGACAGGGAGTGGGTCCCCGGGGTTGCATCGCCTGCAAGCATGCATTGCCAGGGGGGAACACCCCCACTGCACCCGGGGGACGGGGCTCTCCCAAGCGCACCCCACGGGGCGGTGTGGGGACAGCGGGCACTGGGTGCTCTGCAGCTGAGCTGCTCATGCCTGAAGCAGCACATGTATCCACGCACGCCCATGCACACACCCATGCACAAACATGCACAAACTTGCACACGCATGCACAAACGTGCGCACACACACATGCACACCCATGCACAAATATGCATGCACACACGCACACCCATGCACACACGCACCCCCAGGGTGGCTGGAGGCCAGAGGCTGACAAATCCGAGCAGGAACAGTCATCCGCATCCTCCCTTCAGCCCACATCCCGTTTTGCAAGCCCAAAGCCCCACGTCCCTCGTGCCAGACACCATCTCATCCCTCTGCTGCTACTTAAATATATTCGGAGGGGGGTGTGAAGGTGCCTTTGAAATCCCAACCTTCTCCCGGAGCCCCACTGGGAGCCCCCCTGGGTTTATGTAGCTGAGATGAGTGGGAACAGGAGGAGCAGCTGGGAGCAGGGTGCCCAAGCCCTTGTGGGATGCCACAGGGATGCCTCACCAGAGGCACCCCTGGT
>NW_009230595.1:1910-2305 GCF_000690835.1 Fulmarus glacialis
CAGGGGGCCCCCCGGGCCAGGAAAAAAAAAAAAAAAGAAGAAAAAAAAAAAAGGACAAAAAAGCTCATTGAAGCAGAGCCCCTGGGCTGGCTGAGCCATGGCCCCCGCACCCGTGACGAACCCTTGCCTGGCTCATTTCCCCCGGCCCCCGCGGGACAGCCTGACTCAGCGGGGCCGCAGGAAAGCCCCAGCTCCCCCTGCCTCCACGCAGGCGGCCCCGTGCAAGGGGGTGATGGCACGGGGATGTGTTTGCAGGGCAATGGAGGAGTGGACACCAAGGGGGCCATGCCATCACGTCGCTTTGCTGGGTGTTCCTACCCCGGTGAAGGTCCTTCCGTGCCATGGTGGTGACGGCCCGTGCCATGGCGGCAATGGCCCGTAGGACATCCCGCTGG
>NW_009230595.1:2465-2781 GCF_000690835.1 Fulmarus glacialis
GGAGCTCAGGCCCCCAGCAGCCCGAGTGGGTGGCACTGACAGGGACATCCACGGGCTGGCATGCAGTGCCACCGGCCCAGCCATCTCACACCTCGGGGAGGCAAGAATGGACCGAAGCTGATTTTCACCCAGATACAGGCAGCAAAACTCAAAGGGCCCCTCCTCGCCCCGGGCACAGAGGGGTGCTGGTGCCAGGCGGCAGGGCACTGCTCACCGGGACAGCCCTGCAGCATGCCCGGCTGTCCCCAGCGTGCAGGGGACCGACAGTTCCCATGCCCGGCGTGCGAGGCGGGTAGTGGAGCCACCGGCATCCTGC
>NW_009230595.1:3052-3303 GCF_000690835.1 Fulmarus glacialis
AAAGTCACCCAAATGCCGGCTTTCCCACGCCGACCCCCTGCCTCCACCCTACCCCTCGCATCCTGTCTCGGGCTGCTCCGGTTTTTCCCGGTGGCCCAGGAGGACAACGAGGCTCTTCCAGCAAGGGAATTGGGGACAAAGCCACCACCGCAGGGAGGTTGATGCCATCAGCTGGGCGAAGAGTGCCTGGGTCATCCCTTGCAGCAGGGCTGCTCCAGCAATCCCACACCGCTGCCTGGTCTAAATGCCCC
>NW_009230595.1:3332-4448 GCF_000690835.1 Fulmarus glacialis
AAATCCTGGCATTACGCAGACAGTGTGTCTGGGGACCCCCCACCAGTGGTGCACAGCTCACCGGGGACGGGGTGCACAGCACGGCAGAAACAGGGTGCACAGCATGGCGAGGACGGGGTGCACACATGGATGGGGTGCACAGCACACCGGGGATGGGGTGCACAGCATGCCGTGGAAGGGATGCACAGGATATCAGGGATGGGGTACACAACACAACAGGGACAAGGTCCGCAGGATGGCAAGGACAGGGTGCACAGCATGCCAGGGATGGGGTGCTGAGCCAGACCTCAAACCAGCAGCACCCTACGAGCTCTGGGCAGGCTGAGCATCAGCAACACAGCAACAACCAGCAGAAGAGACGGTGCAAGAGGTGCCGCTGCCAACAGGGCACCGAGAAGAGCCGAGAGCTGCTGCATCTCCCTGCAGGGAGCTGGGCGAGCACCCTGCAGCACCGACGGGTGCACCCGAAGGGTTAAGCCCCAGCCAGCAGTTTAGGCTTTCAGGAATTTGAATCTGAGTTCATTTCCACCCAGAAAACACAAACTCCTTCACATGGGCTTGACTCAGCCCGGCTGAGCATCCCCTGAGCATCCCCCCAGGAGGGGGGTTTCCAGTGCAGGCTCCCAGGGCGATGCCGGGGCTGGGGGGTGTCGGGCACTGACTCCTCACCCAGGAGGACACGGTGGCAGAAAAGGGGCTGAAGGAGGGTTTGTTCTTCATAAAAGCAAAACCCGGGGGCTGCCCCGGCTCTTCGTGCAACCCTCTGATGCCTGCACCCAGGGCACGGCTCAGCAGGACAGGGATCACCGCCTGGCTCCAGCACTACTCCAAAATCCGTCAGGAATATTTTCAGCTACAAATTAGCTCAGAAGCACGGTCCGGGTGGAAAGGAGACACATCCCACCACCCCCTCGGCAGCAGCCCCATGCGGTTCCAAGGCCGGCAGTGCCGGGGATAAGCCGAGCGGCCGGCCGCCCTCTGACTCACGCCGTTGCAGGGAAGGGTGGGCAGGATGGGGGCTGAGCAGCAGGAAGGGATGAGGCAGCAGAGCCTCAGAGGAGAAACCAGATGGGCCCAGGCCTGAACTGGTTCATCCTCTCTCGCCCTGCCTTCGCC
>NW_009230596.1:0-12825 GCF_000690835.1 Fulmarus glacialis
CTCGGAAGTCCCCCGTGTCCTTCAGGCGTTTTAGGCGCCAGCACCCAGCCGCGAGGCGGGGGCCAGCCCGCCGGCTTGCTCTTGCTCTTGCCGGGGAGGAGCCGGTCCTGCTGGGGAAGGCGCGACACCGACCCTCGCCTGCATCGAAGAGTAGAAAATCTGCCGTTTCGGAGTGAAAATGGCACTAAGCTGATCCATGTGACGGGTACTTTGCCTTTCTTCGTTCTGCGTTTCCCTCGGCGTCATTGTTTTGACACCGTTTCTTAAAACTTCCAGTTAATTGGCCTGCTTTTTTTTTCCTTCTACTGAAGTGACCCAAAGAAAGGGCAATAAAATACCTCCGCACGCTCACATGCCAGTTTACCTTCTCGGTTACGTCCCTTGAAAATCACTGGTATGAGTTAAAAAAAAAATGCAACATGTTCTTCATTGTGTAACAACTATTTTGGCTCAAAATTGTTCTTTTGCTTTCCTGTGAGGAAAGTCACAAGTTCTGCAGTCTGGTGATTTTTTTTTTTTTTTCCGTGGAGGGCGGGTGCCTTTAATTACAAAAGTGCTGTTTGGAAGAATTCGATTATTTTTCTGTTGTTCATGTCACTTAAATACAGCTTAGGTATGTCTTGTATATTTGTAGCAAAAGATAGTTTCTGTGTTAGCAGGAAAAACCTATCTGGAATCTTTTCCTACCGCTGAGATTACAGATGTCAGTACGAGACCTGACTTTCTACTGCGTTCTTCAAAAAAAATGATGATTTTGTTAAAGATATGCTTGCTATGTCTGACATCCAGAAAATGCCAGTTAGCTTGGCAAAGTTACTTAATTTTGAAATTCACAGAATTTACAGATGACCGCATAGTCACGAGCTGCCTCACAAATACTGCTGTTTGATAAAGAGATGAATAGAATATTTCATTCTTTCACGATGGATTTGATACTTCCAGTTTCTAACACTGTGATTTCCAAGTCACAGTAAACACATGTAGTATGAAGCAGTCTCAAGTCCGAAGAGCTTCCAGTGTGGGCTTGATTTATACAGAGCTGTTTTGTGAGCATGGTTATGTCGCAGCAGCTCATAAATTTCCTGATGTGCTATTACTATATGTGCTGTTGGTGTAAAGGTGCTTATAATAGCGTTTAGAGCACAGGGTAGTTCTTGAACGCTGCATATTCCCTTTTGTATTGGTCAGACAACATCCCCACGGGGAAAGTTTGCCAGTTTAGCTTTGGCAGTAAAGTCCACTCGTGAAAGCCGTGGTGAGGTCCGGGTAGGTAAGTTGTATACAGTGCAGGAAGGAGGAAATAAGTGCGACATAGTAGGACAGAGGCAGATATGGGAAGGGGAGGCTCTGCGTCTCCTTCTCCGTCCCCAGACTCTACCCCTGGGCTTGAGCTGCCTTTTTATTTTGCCATCTTAACTCCCTTCAAGTAAGTTTCCATAGGAGGAAATACAGCAAAATTCAGCTGCGCAGTGGCATGACAGCTGAAGGTTTTCATGTGCCGGTACCACTGTAATCCAGCTTTAAGAAATCATAGAAATATAATAGATATTGACTGGATTTCACCGATTTCATTATATTTTAAAATAATATATCCTCTGTTTCAGTGTTTTCCATATTACAAGAGATGATTTTGATCTAGTCCCACACAACCATAAAGTACTACTAACAGTTAATTCTGATATTCCTCCCAAACTGACCAGATTGTATTAATTCCCCAGTCATGACCAGCCATATGAGCAAAACTATCGAGTGAAATTAAAATCAGATTAAGATTTTCAGTTTAAATAATCTGTA
This sequence comes from Fulmarus glacialis, assembly GCF_000690835.1. Lineage (NCBI taxonomy): Eukaryota > Metazoa > Chordata > Aves > Procellariiformes > Procellariidae > Fulmarus > Fulmarus glacialis. The sequence continues at coordinate 1,795 of NW_009230596.1, forward strand.
GCAAGTTATCTGTATAGCAGTACACAGCTGAGTTCTTAAATGTGTGCAGACGTGAAAGTGGGTCAAAACATTCTTATTTTGACCAAAAAAAATCTTGTTTCAACACAAAGCAATGAAATTTCTATGAAAGTATTCTCAGTGATTTACTGCCTTCTTGTTCAGCACCAGTTTTAACAGCTTATGTGCTTTTAAGAGTTACTAACATACTTAGAACATGTGTATGTGGGAAACATGTACCTCTACAAACTAGGTGTGAATTTAAACTAATTTTATTCTTGAATAGAAGCCCAGGTAAAAGCCTGGCTTCCTGTGGAGGCTGCATCTGTTTGGTTTAACTATACTCTGGGTGCGTATTTCTGTATAAAAATAGATGGTAAAATGTTCTTCCATGCTCAAGCCCTCATTAGCTGTGGGAGACGTTCATTTTCTGGGTCGGTGACATTGGCTGTCGGAACGATTTTACGTGAAGGTATTTTCTATCACCTCTCCTTTTTTTTATCCCCTTCTCCCGTCTCTCTCTGCAGAACGTCGGCAAAGCTCTGCAGAAGGGATGCCGCTACTTGGTGATCGGCCTGCAAGGATTAGCGGCGGCCTATTCCGCTCCCTTTGGGGTGGCAGCTCAGGTGGCATCCTTCGTCCGCTAGTGCGGCTCCACGCGCCCCAGTGGAGAGGACGCAAGACCATTGCTGCTTCCTTAGGATTAAATCTGAGACCCGCATCTGAGAAAGCTCTTGGACAACCAGTCCCAGCCCCGACCCCCTCGGCCAGCCCCTTCCCCCGGACTGAGTGCTCTTCTCTGCAAAAACTTTCATCGCTTTATAAAATCAGATCGGGTTGAAGAAATGCAAGGATGAGGAAATAACCTTCGACTAATTGAGCTGAAGTTTGTTCTCAGACGTGAGTTGGTTTTCTAAAGCTTTGGGCTATGTGTGGAAGGGAGCCAAGGTCAGATGGAAAAGCAAGTAGCTAAGGGAGAGAGAAATGAAGGGAAGTAGAGGATGGGGGGGCAGCTGGGGAGGTGGAGATTGGAGTCTGGCTAGTGAGAGGAATTGTCAAAGCAGTGGAGGAAACAGATAACGAGGGATCAGGAAGAGGTAGTCTTTGGTTTTCTAATGTCTGGGGTTTTTTTTTCCCCCTGAGAGGGTTAAGATTATGACTATACTTAAAAATATACTCAGATATAAATGGACTGTGGTCTGAGACATGGTGAGCTTTGCTGCATTGCTGTTGTTCATCTCAGACAGTGGAAATCATGGGCCTTTAAATCTTAAGACTGATGTAAAAATCCAGAAAGAAAATGAGGTGTGTTTGTCTTCTGATTTTGGGGCATTAAAGGTTCACTGTGATTAATATTTTAAACTTTTCCTCTGCCGCTGTGAAACCTGCGTATACTTCTTTTACTGAGAATGGAGTTTATATCTGACATACCTGATTCTGGAAGCTGGGGCTGTAAGAATACTCAGGTCTGTGGTGTTCACCAGAAAAGACCGTGGATTACCAGCTGCCTCTGAAAAAAACTACATACAACATTTGGTATAAGAATGTACAACTGTTTTGTATAAAAATGGGGCCAAATAACCTGCCAGCTCCATCTTCATTTCGTAGGTGAAAGTTGTAGCTAGAGAATGTCAACATGAGACGGGTCAGCTCAGTGGTGCGGATGGAGCAGCTGCCGTGTCACGCTTCCAGGGATATAAGTCTTGTATTGATGACACAGGAACAAGGGGGTTTACAGGCCTTCAAAATTCTGTGGGTTTTGTTTTGTTTTGTTTTTTTCAATCAGTCTTTTTTGGTAGCTGTAAATGATTTCCCTGCTAGCACTTTCTATATATTATAGATCTTTCTAGTTTTGATAGTGTTTTTGTAATTAAGGAGTTGACTTATCTGGAAAAAAATGCTGTTCATTTGCTTTCTTTGCCTTTTTTCAATGAGGGGTTTGCATGTCTTGGCAAACCACACTGTATTTCTTTTAAATGTAGCAAATGAAACAAAGGTGGATTTTTTAAATGCTCTTTTCTAACTGGACTGTAAATAAAAGTAATGTGATCCATGTCTTGTGTTTACCTACACACATAAGTAAGCGCACAAAGGAGGCGTTTCTCAGCGGTGGCCCAAGCAGCGAGGGGAAGCTGCCGTGTAAACTTCCCTGTGTTGTTCTGCCCGTGGCCGCAGCGCTCTTCTAGAAGGATGTGGTTGTAGCCCAGACTCCATGGAAATGCTCAGGAAAGGCAAGGTGTGGAGATGAGGCTGTAGAGGATCTAAGGCTGCATGAGCTGGGGTAGGAATAGCCACAAAGGGATTTTGCTTATTGTTTTCATGGCTTTAGGTGTTTCTCTTGAGCTTTCTTGAGCTTCCCTGTGGGGACATCCTGTCCCTCTGATCTGCCCCACCAGCATGCCAGAGGGTATTGATAGCTGCTGTGTCTTCTGCAGTAAGAACATGGCTGTCGTTACACCCACATGCCACACCAGCCTGCATGATTTGGGATTAACTTCAAATTTTGTAACACCACTCTGTGTTTTATAGCATGTGTCATTAACGCTTTTTTTAAATGACTGAAGCAATGCAGGGGGAATTTGTGTCTCTTTTTTTCTATGTGAAGTGAGTGTCCATCTATTTGTCCGTGTGTCCGCTGAATAGAAAGGCTGTTCCCTCATTGCAACACCCAGGGTCCAACCCATTCAGTGCAGGGACTTTCCACAAAGGTAAATATGAACTTTAGCTCATGAACTGCTCAGCACAATGGTTACCGCTGATTTTGCCTGCTGACCTATGGTCTCTGCTCGCCTGGTGCAACTTTCAGGGAGTAACCCGGTTGCCATCCATATGGAACCCAAATGATATGTAAATGGTGTTTCTGTGTGAGCCTGAGAAAAGAAAAGCTTGATGCATATTGGCGAGTCAGCTTCTGCTGAACAGTGTTTCTAAAATAGACCAAAAACAAAGAAAGAAAGAGGAAAGAGAAAGAAAAAGTAAGCAAGTAACCTATGCTGTTGCTATAAAACAGCTGGTGATTCATGCCAGCCTATTTTCCTTTCTCAGAATGAACTGATGGTTCCCACTGAGGCTGCTACTTCGTGCTGCTTATCAGTACTCCTTGAGCAGTAGTTCACTCCTCAGCTGGTGGAGCGAATTTGTGAGGCCAAGCCGTGGCCTGAGGGTTTGCTACTCTCTCCACCAACCCAGCTGACACAGCAGGGTCCAGAAAATCTGAATCTCGGGGGTGAGGTTCATTTTTCAGCGGGGTGGATGGCCGAGGGCTGCAGTTCCTGTCAATCGTGGCAGCATCCCTGCTGTGCCAGGCCTATGATGCAAACAGGTGGGACGGGGCAGATCCTACAGCGCGTTGCTAAATGTTGTCATGGTGACATGGGCGAGAAGAGGAAATATTCCCCGACTCACTTGGCATCGGGTGGCGGGTCATCCTGCTCAGCCGACAAGAAATGGCAACCTCCATCTGAAGCAGTGCCGTTGTGCTGGAAGTCTGCAAGTGACTCGGAGGAGAGCGAGACGACGGTGAGGGAGGCTGGGCTCTCCAGGGCAGCCCTGACGGCGTGCCACGCCAGGAGGGCAGTCCGAGATTAACTCTCGGCTTCTGCACGGGCTTTATGTGCGCTTGGTGAGGCTGGCCTTGGAGGAGCCACCCCAGCAGGGACAGCTTTCAACCCACAGGCGCGGGCAGGCTCTCTTACTAAAATGGGCTTGTCTGCAGCCTATCTCCTGGTTCCTTTGAGGAACAAAACAGACATTTGACCCTCCCATAGGCAAAGGTGGGATGTGGTGGATATTACAGTACAGCAGGTATGTGTGCAAGATTTGATTTGACGTTTGAGCTGGACAAAATGTGTTGCTCCGTTCAGGCACTTGCCTGACACCTCTACCCATTGCTTCACCTCGCAGGTTTTTGTTTTCAGTGGTGTGCTACTGTGCTATCTGGTTCCCTTCAGATTTCTACCCGCCTTTCACCATGTTTTATAACAAACGGCAGGATAAATAAGTTCAGGAAGCTGAATACATGCAAGAGTGGCAAGAAGTAGTCAGCTCGTCCAAGCTTCTCTCAGGAATGAACTCCACTAACCTGAGAGCCTGGCAAGTCACTTTTAAATTAAATCCCTGGCTATTCCTAGTGCCGGCTCAATGAGTCACGGAACAGAATAAAGCTTATTTCTGCTGTTTTTGCCAGAGCATTTAATTACTACTATGGCTTACCGTAGGCTCTGAGGAAATGGCAGAAGGACTCACAGCTATTGTCCTTTGTCCTGCAACATTAGCAGCAAGGAAGCACTCTTGCACAGCTTGCTTTTGAAGTTCTGTAGCTGAGGAGAGCCGTACCACACCACGTCACTTCGGTGCTTCCAGGGCTTTGCCAGTCCCAGGCCAAGGTTCGCTTCAGGGATGAACGACCTTTCTGTCCTCTGCCTGTCTGTTAGACTGGCCAGGGGGCAGGTTCTGTGTTGGGTTGCTGTAAAACCAGTTGTCTCTTTTTCTGTATCCGGAGTCTCTTGTTGGCTAGGCACTGGCTCCTTCTGAGACAAAACTGGTCCTAAAACGTGTACCAAGTTCCTGAAGTTACTTGTACAGAGTGTGCTGTGGAAATCATGTTTCTTCAAGGAGCAGTAGAGCACTTAAGGAGCTTGTAGATTAATGGAGATAATTAAAAGAAAGTAAAGGAATAAAATTCTCCCCTTCTTTCTCCTTGTAGGAAGTAGTATCAGGCTGCCAGGCCTGTTTTGGGGTGAAATCTAGCCTGAGCTCAGAGAGGGTGGTGCCCCTTCCTGCATCCTGCGTCGCCTGCGAGGAGAGGCTCAGGGCGCTGGGCTTTTTCAGCTGGAGGAGGGAAGACTCAGGAGGGACCTGACAGCAGCTTTTCAATACCTAAGAAGGGGTTGCCAACAAGGTGGAGTCAGGCTACTGAGGTCCACAGCAGAAAGCAAGGGGCAATGGTCATAAATTGAAATGGGAGAGTTTCCAGCCGGATATAAGGGGAAAAAATCACTAATATGATAATTAAGCATAAGAAAGGGTTGCCACAGGAGGCTGGGAGGTGTCTGCCTGGAGGCTTTCAAGGCATGACTGTACAAAGTCCAGAGCAACCCGGTGCGAATTCAGTGTTGACCCTGCTGTGAGCAGGATGCTGGAGGAGGGACCTCCTGGGGTCCTTCCAGCCTGGGTGACTCTCTGAGGCTGTAAGTGGGATCCTGCCATGATAAGCAGAAAGCTTATACTTACCAGCTGTATGGGGATGTAAATATAGATACACTCATGCTTGCTAAAAGCACAGATGCTAAGAATAAAGCTTTGCTTCTGATAACAAGGAGCGACCTGTGAAGGTGGCAGTGCAAACTGCCTGAGGAACAGTTTGGCCCCCGGTGAAGTTTCCCCTGCGTTGCACGATGCCGGCTGAAAGGCAATTGTCCTTTAGTGCCATCTCCTGGGAAAAAATCAGATTTCCAGCCTTGTCAGCCTGCCTCGTTGTTCGGTCTCATCTCCTGCAGGGATTTCCTGCCCTCCCCTAGGCTGACCAGGGGAGGTTTGTCCAGACCCATCTTCAGGATGTTGGGTCCCAGCAGTGTAATGTGTGTCTCCGCACACCAGTGTTTTCTACCCAGGTGAATCCTGAGCCTCCTGTTTGCAAGTGTCTCAAATGTAAAGCCATAGGAACATCGTTCTTGGTTTTTTTTTTTTCCTTCAGCACCTAAAAATGCATTACACTTTGCCCTGAGGTTCTTGCCGTGCCTTAAAAACATTCATTAAGGATGCTTCACTGGAGGAAAGGTGACAAGCCACGGCCACTTCTTGTTTCTGAATCTCATCCTCCGCTGGAGATACCACAACGGCTTAAGAGAGAACATGTAATTTCAAATGCAGGAGGAACAGAGGTCGGCGGAGTGGAATGACCGCCCCCCGGAGCTGCCTGGGACTCTGTACTTGCCTCCTGATGCTTTCTGTATTCCCCTATTTCTGCTGCCCATAAAGCAATCCTTGCTCCTTCCTTTCCTGGGGCACTGAACTAGCATCAGATTGCTTTTTCAGCTGTGCCTGAATTAGGGTGGCGACTTTCCTGTCCTTGGTGAATCCCATCCTCCCCCGTGATGGCTGCTAAACCATAGCTGCGGAAGTGTGTTAGTCCTTGTGCTGCAGAATAAATGCACTGTTCCCCAGTAAAGCCTCTTCTTCGGTCCGTACCTGCTCTCCCAGATGACATGCAGCCCCACCCTGACTATTCAAATTCCTAAAGCTGCCTGACTGATACTATACTCACCTGGAGAATTGCAATTATGGAGCATGGGGAGAACTTGTAACATCATTAGCCTGCATTAGTTAATACTGGGATGAGCATTTGCCTGGAACAACCATTTCTGTATTGTCCTGGTGAATTTAGAGAGACTGAAGTTTAGCATTTGACTGGGGGAAAAAGACAATTTTCAATTAATCTTCCTATATGACTGGACAGTGAACGAAGTAGCCTACCAACCTGCCTAGCTTTTATGTATTTATGATTCTCTGTGGAGCCTCACAAAAAAGATCCCTTTATCTCATTGCTCTGAGTCCATTAAAAGGCATCTATCATTAATGACTCTATTTTTAATTTATCATTGCAAATTATTCGCCTGAGAAAAAGAATTTCACTGATCTCACTTCTAGTGCATGACTCACTGAACTCTGATTTCCTTGAAGATTATAAGAGGAAACAGCAATGTTTTTATCCTCCTCTCCTCTCTGTGAAGGAATCTTTTGAATTTATTGTTTGTTCTAACTTTGGAAGAAGGATATAATTTGTGTGTGTGTGTGTGTCTGTGTCTGTGTAATATAAGTTTTATCATATCTTGCTGAAATCAGCATAGGATGACTGCATAGTCGGCAGTGTCATCCCCTCATCCCTGCCTTTTGCTGAATTACCAAAGACTCACTGGAAAAATAACTGGCACGTTCCTGGTGTGGGCATTTAACCCCTATTCTTTTGCTGAGACAAGTCCAGCCTATATTTAGCTCTATCCAAACACCCTGTCACCTAATGTAGGCCAGCGTTTTGTTGTCTTTGTCACTGGGATTATTTTTTTTTTGTAATGTCCATCCAGATCTCCCACTTGGTGCAGTACTTTATGCCTTTCCAAACTACAGCACTGTGCACATATCTGAAGACCTGCAGGATCCCAGGTCACTTGTCATTTTTTTAGTGGAAACAAGTAAAATTCTTTAAATCTTTCCTCGTCATTCACCTTTCTTAGACCTCCGATTGAGCTGTTGCTACAAGAGAACAGGTTTGTCCCTGGAAGAATTATCTCCGATTGCCCACTGCATCTGAAGGCAGATGCATCATTACTTTTTCCATAAAATTTGTTCCACCTGAAAATTTGTCACATGGATGCTTCTGACACTATGACACTATGCTTTTTCAAGATACGCCAGCATCGCCCGCTTCCGTGACCGAGAAAGCCTGGCCCCAGTTTGCTGTGGGATTGTCACTGCAAATCCTCCATCTGATCAGACACGTTTTAAGCAGCCTGAGGCAAGGACCTGGTGCAGAGAATTTCAGCACAACTGTCCTGAAGTTTGATGAAGTTACAAGCAATTGAAAACACGGTGATTTCCTTTTAAGTGCAGGTTTACCATGCCTGCTCTGGCTATGGCAAATACAATTCTGTCACACAAGGGGCTGTGTTTGGATTGTAACAAAAGCAGCACCGACGTTTTGTCTGAATGGCTCTATTCACATTGCTTTACAGCAGAAGGAGTTGGTGGCTCCTAGGTAAGCACAGGTGTGCCTGGGATGGAGGATGAAACAAACCTACTGGTCAAGCTATTTACTGGAGGCTTTTTGAGGTGCCTGGTGTATGGGTGAAGGTGGCTTTTTGCAGTCTTAGACCTGAAACATTAAGCCACAACCACACTCTCTGCAGCTATTTCTAATTTTATGTCCCTTGTATCACAGCAGGAGAGGAAAGATTATGCAGATGCTGCCGCCTTCTGTTATTCCTCTTTAAGCTCCTTCATGCCATAGTCTTCAAGAAGAGTCAGGGCTGAATGTAACAGCTGCTTTTCAGGGCTGGTCTGAACAAAATCTCCTTAGGCTCCAGGCTGGTAGATTTAGGGAGCGAAAGTTTAAGGTCCTTCTTGGATTTAAAATAATTTTGTCTCTAAATTAATATGCAATCACTAGCAAAGGCTAGTTATTTCTGAATTTAGTTAACAAATCCTTCGAACCGAAAGATACTGGTTTTGTACACCACTGTGCTGCCCATAATGCGTAACTAGGGAGGAGCTGTAGCTATTCACAGCGCCATCATGCTATATAGGTCCATAGCTCTCCAAATTCTCATGCTGGTAAAGTGTATATATACACTCCAGACCTGTTTTTTCTGGCCCCCTTAAGAAGGGAGCAAGCAGTAAGACATCCAAAATTATTTTCTCTTATTCCAAATCCTGTCATTTAGATGCCTCTTAGACTGAAGTTCGGAGGGCAGAAGCTTTCTGCATTTTGTGATTTGCACGGTGGAGAATACTACCAGTGCTCAAGAAATCACAGAAGATAGTTACTCATTTTTGCCTTAAGCTTGTGAAAATAAGTAGCAATGTTCATAAGGAATGCCCTTCCTTTTTGAAAAACTTGTGGCCAGCATAAATATTAACTTTTTTTTTCATTTATTTATTTCATTTGATGCATTGCTTTTACTGTTAGATTTGAAAACCAGTTTGTGTTCTTGTGGTTTTTTCCCTTTAGTACTTACATTAATTTGTTTTGATTCATGCTTGTAAGCAGTGCTGATCAAACAGTGCTTGCTAATTAGACAGTCATTGCAGTTTTGTTGAACATTTGCTAATACATTAGAGGTCTGGTTCCCCTTATAGCGTTTTTCTGCTCCTGTGGGTGTGGTTGTAGATTAAAGATCTCTCTGTGAATTCAATTAAATTACAAAATACTGACTCCACGTCAAATGAGAAGATTAACTGAGAGCGCATAAGTGCTCTCAATCTGCTCACAGGGCTGGCTCTCCTCTCGTTTCTGTGGCAGTGTCATAAAAGCCATCACGAGTAATTATTTTTGACTCGGTGGGTCAACGATTTGAAGGTGGTTGGGGGAGGTCTGGTCAAACCAGACCAAGCAGTTTATCACCAATGATTTACCTGGCGCAACTGGGGGGTCCCAGGGGTATGGAAGATGGGGTGTCTCACCGTGGGTGAGTGGTCACAGCCCACCTGTGCTGCAGCAGGACGGCGTGTGGTGGATTCCTGCCACAGCTGCCAGGAGCAATGGAGGAAAGAAAGCCTGTATGGGAGTCTTCCCTGCGTCGGTCCCATCTCAAGAGCACCAGTTCTGCCTCATTTCAGACTGGCCATTTAGGGTTACAAGCGGGAGCAGGAAGGAAGGGCTGTACTGGTGAATGAAGAAGGAAATCTGCAGCACTCGGCACAACTCCGTGTCCTCCCGGGTGTCCTGGGGGGCTCACAGGGACTCTCGTCATCTTGAGGCCAGACAGCGTGACTGAGAAGGATGGAAAGGAAGCAACCTTCAGAAGATCCCCATGCCACAGACGCAAGACAGGTAACTTATCTCATAAAAAACCCGATTTGCTCAGTAAAGTAGCGTAAGAAAGGGTTTCAAGTGATGTGGAAGGTGAGCAGGTGGCAGATTGTCTCTGCACGTGCCTTCCACAGAGTCCAACAGCAGCACAAGGCTCTGCTGATCAATAGTTAATCTCCAGATTGAACTAGGCTTGTTCCAGGGGCAAATTCAAAATAAACAGTAAGTCCTGCTTATCCTTAGTGTCGTGGCCTACTTGTAGGAGGAAGGTCTCAAAACCCATGAATGGTATTAGGACACGATTTAAACAGCAAAGTGGTGAACAAGAGGGCGAAGGGATTGCCCTCCCTCCTGCCCTTTCCCAAAGCTAATGTAATCGGAGACCTTCACCCCAAAATCTGTCAGTAAAATGAGAATAACAGGGAACAACTACCCAAGATGGCCAGGAGACCACTCAAAGTAATACCAAGCATCCTGATGAGGAATGTAGATGTTACTCCCTTCTGCACCACAGCTGGTCAGGTAGACTGTTAGTGTCCCAGCACTGTGGCCTGCCCAGCACTGCCCCACCTGAAAGAAGCAGGCAAAGACATGTGCAATAAAATCAGGTTTATTTCCCTTCTCTGCTACAGCAACAACCGTGTCCCTGTGCTCAGGCAGAAGATGTCTGTCTCTCTGGCACTATTTGCTTCATGCTTTCATGCCCACAATCACATCATGGACCTTTTGATTGAGGGCTCCTCCGTGGACTCCCTTCTTGCCCATGAGGAAGATCAGGGCTTTGGGAGTCTTGCCAATACAGATGGATCTGCTGTCACTGCCTTTGCTTCTGATATCCATCACGTTGTCTTCATCCACCAGCAGGTTGTCACGAATCACACTGCACTTTTTGCCAGCTACGGTGATTCCCGTTAGCAGAAACGTTTTCCGATCCTGGCCTGTGATCAAGGCCACTTCTTGAGGCGAGATGGCTGCAAGGAGCCCTCCTGGCTTGGCTGCCCATATGCACTTATTGTCAGAGAGGCCCACAATAGCCACATCTTCAACATTCCTGTCCGCCAGGATGCTGTTGATGTAGCACTTCCAGTAATCCATCGTGGCCGGACTGTCCAAATCTCTCAGAAATGCCCAACACCGAGCTTCCCTGTCTTCCGCCTGCTGGGACTTTGGTCTCTGCACACTGACCCAAAAAATTTCAATTTGTGAGTTCGACCTTCAGATCCTTGCAAGCCTGAACAGGGGAGCTGGGGGAGATCAACAGCCAAGGCTCGCTCTTTGCCTGTGAAGAGAGACCTGTGACGATAGCGGTGTTTGCCACTCCAGCCTGTTCTATGATGTCATATTTGCCTTGCAGCCGGGTATCCCACAGTGACTTCCCTGCAATCCTGCCGACAAGAGGGAAGCTCTCGGAGGGGGTCTCACGAGTTTGGTACCGGGCAGCTGGCGCGGGCAGACGCCCCAAGGCGGCCAAACAGCACGGGACCCCCCACCCCAACCTCAGGCGCCGC
>NW_009230597.1:0-5021 GCF_000690835.1 Fulmarus glacialis
AGTACCTCAGCCTTTTCCCCATCCTTTGTTGATATGTTTCCCCTCGCATCCAATAAAAGGTGGAGATTCTCCTGAGCCCTCCTGAGTTCCAGCCAGTCCAGTCTTCTTCCCCTCCAGCTTGTCTTTCAGCACATAGGGACGGCCTGCTCCTGCACCTTTAAGGTTTCCTTCTTGAAGAATGTCCCACCTTCCTGGACTCCTTTGCCCTTCAGGCCTGCCTCCCAAGGGACTCTGTCAACCAGGCTCCTAAACATGCCGAAGTCTGCCCTCTGGAAGTCCAAGGTGGCAGTTCTGCTGACTCCTGTCCTTACTTCTCCAAGAATTGAAAACTCTATCATTTTGTGATCACTATGCCCAAGACAGCCTTCAACTATCACATCACCCTCAAGTCCTTCTCTGTTCACAAACAACAGGTCCAGCAGGGCGCCTTCCCTAGTTGGCTCCCTCACCAGCTGTGTCAGGAAGTCACCTTCCACACACTTCAAGAACCTCCTAGGCTGTTTCCTCTCTGCTGTATTGTATTTCCAGAAGACATCTGGTAAGTTGAAGTCCCCTACGAGAACAAGGGCTAGCGATTGTGAGACTTCTCCCAGCTGCTTATAGAATATTTCATCTGCCTCTTCATCCTGGTTGTCTTGGTTGGGTGGTCTGTAACAGACTCCCACTATGATATCTGCCTTGTTGGCCTTCCCCCTGATTCTTACCCATAAATACTCAACCCTATCATCACCATCATTAAGTTCTAGACAGTCAAAACACTCCCTAACATACAGGGCTACGCCACCGCCTCTCCTTACTTGCCTGTCCCTTCTGAAGAGTTTATAGCCATCCGTTGCAGCACTCCAGTTGTGTAACTCATCCCACCATTTTTCTGTGATGGAAAACTATATCATAGTTTTCCTGCTGCACAATGGCTTCCAGATCCTCCTATTTGTTGTCCCATGCTGCCTGCATTGGTGTAGATGCACTTCAGTTGGGCCATTGATCCCGCCACCTTTCTGGGAGGAGAAACCCTAATTCCTACATGACTATTCTCAGGTGTTTCCGTGGTTTCTAACACATCCATAACCCTCGCGTCTTTGCTGCTGCATGGATCTCCATCCCCTACCTCCACTGAGACGGCAGACCAAAGGACCTTGTTAGCACACCGTCCCTCAAACACTGGCGTTCCACCCCCAGGCTTATCTCTAGCGAGCCTGGTTTTATCCCTTTCCCCCTTCAAATCTAGTTGAAAATTTCTTTCAATGAGCCCTGCTAACTCCTGTGCAAAGATCCTTTTCCCCCTTTGAGACAGGTGTACCCTGTCTATCACCAGCAGGCCTGCTGTCATGCAGACCGAGCCATGATCAAAAAACCCAAAATCCTGCTGGTGACAACAGGCTTGGAGCCAGGTATTAATCTGCTGGCTCTTCCTGTCTCTTCCCTCATCATTCCCTGCAACTGGAAGATAGAGGAGAGTCATTCTGATGAGTCGTTATGATGTCATTCATTCACTGAATACAATCTGAGGTATTTTGTGCAGCCATTGTGTGTCAGAAAATGAAATGATGACTTCTCTTGACCGCATGCGCTATAAAGAATGCATTTTTTCCTCATAATTTCTATAACCAGTGGAACAGCAACATAAAGAGTGTGATTTGGCAATGATGATTCTCAGAATAAATCTTAAGCTTGTAAATTTTACTCTTGTCATGTACCTATTCTTATTCTACCATCTGGGTGGACTAAATTATGTACATTCATATACATTCTGAAACCATCCAGCGATGAAGCTTCCTTTATTGTATAAATGTGTCAGTGATGACTCTGATGATTTTCACCTTGTAAATGATTTTGAAAGTTTAACACTGGCTAGGTAGTGGCAGTTGTCTTGCACAACTCTTAAGATGAAAGTGTATGCCGTTACATGCTGCAGAGTGGAACAGATTCTGATATTCTAGTGTTGGGAATTGACAGGAGAAAACAGAACAGATATCTCTGAGATGATTTCCAGGTTATGAGCTCTGGTTACCTTCTGATTTGGAAAAAAAAATGAAATCAACATTGTCTGCATAGGTAACTCCTAAACAAATTCCAAATGGATTGAAATGGATTGAAAAAATCCAAATGGATTTCTTCAGGTTTCAGCTTATTAAAAATGTATATTGTCAATTATGACATTAAAAAACCAAACATTGTTTTCAAGTGTCATGAAGCTTGTTTATATTAAAAACTTTTTCCTCTTCTGGAAACTAAATGCCAAAATTTAACGTGATTTCCTGCAGTATTTCAGTTGTTGAGGAACTAAATTTTTTTGGCAAAGGTGAAGCTTAAAATTGAAGTAATGCCACAGGTATACATTCCTCTAAGGGTCATTATTTACATGCAACCTGATCCTTGAAGTTGCTGCCTGAATTTTTTTTTATATGTTTTTAAATATTCTTAGAACTTACATGTTCTAAGAATAAGTCTCCTAATATTTTGCAGTTGAATTAAGCAACTTCGAGTGCATTGGTAAAAGGACATAATCATCTAAGCTACATGATTTTACCCTGGCCACTGTATTCTTTTTTTATGCAACCCCCTTCAGTAGTTGGCCAGTTTATGTTGCTAGAGAGCATGTAGATGGAAACAAGCGGATATGTAGTAAACTATTTTTGTGAGGATGGTTTAAAGCATTTCTGAATGTGCTCTGTCACTGCTCCAGATCATTTTCTACCCTTGCAATGAAAAAAATGCTAAGGGGACGTTCAAGCTTCCTATGACTCCTTTCACAACTTCAATTTTTTTGACCAAGTCCCCTCTACTGACTTGGCATTCTTAGTATTGTACAGCTGGTTACTGATTTTTTTGGTGTTAGCAGATGTTATAAGACACATTTTTTCTCTCCGTTTGATGGACTAATGTGTAATCACCTGAGCTGAATCTGAAATGAAATAGCACAGCCAATCCTCTTATTCTGAATGATGAATAATTTGAGATTGAGGATTGAATTTGAATAGAAAGTTGCAATATGGAGTCACCTCTCAGTTGTGGGCTAGAATTGCAGTCAAATGTCATGGGAACAGTTTTCTACATCAGGGTAGAATTAAAAAAAAGGATATTTCCTGAAAAGAAGAGCTAATGAATTCTCCATGAACAAAAGAGCTTCAAATGCCCTATGACTTGTTAAGATCATCTCTGGAAACTTAGTGAGTCTCTTACTGCTTTTTCACTTCACCATTTTTAACATGTTTTCACCACTGACAACTCCAAATGCTCCACAGATGTTTCAGGTTCTAGTGATAGCCACACATACATAATATTCCCTCTTTTCCCTCTTGCGAAGCTGACATCACCTTAACCATCTGAGGGGCTGAGGAAAAACTCTGCCTCACTTAAATACAGCCACCCCAACACTGCAGGTATATTATATCATTATATTATTAGCTCCACACGAACCACCGAGTGGACATAAATCTGCTATATGAATATCAAATGGGCTTCAGCTGAAGCATAGGTTTATGCAGTGTAAATGACTTCTATTTACAGATGTGTCTCATGCAATTATGTGTGTCGGGCTGGTGAAATGTGGCTGACATTGGAAGTCTTGATGACGTAACCAAGATGAGGTCAGTAAAAATGCATGCAGTTTATATGCCACTAGAGGCCTCCTACACAAGTGCAAACAGGTGGGAGTTATTTTTATTACACTTTTGATCAGCTTTGGATGGAGTAAACACGCTAGAGTTTAAATAACTCAGTGATCTATGCGCTATGAGCTTGACTGTGATTATTGCTAGTCATTTCAGTGGGACAGCTAAGTAAATTAATGGATACTCTGGGGTGGGATTCATCTAAGTGAATATGTGTTTTGAGAATACAGGCATCTACAATTAAGCAGCTCACCTCAGTCTCCCTTTGTAGCCGGAGGAGAGTCAGAGTCAGACAGTGTAGTACTGCATTCATTTTAGCCAAAAGTAGACGTTTCCGTTCAGTGTGAAGTATTTCTCCCAAATACCATTGGCTCTATTGATTAGGTCTCCATTGGCTACAACACACACCTAGACAGCTGTCTCAGATGTAGATGTTTATACCACAGGAACCTTGAAAGAGATATCCCAGGCCTTTGTTAAGCATGGCTGAATCTAGATTAAGGTTAATGTTGTTTGTTGGATAGGACTTAATCCAGCCCACTGTGAATTCTGTTTTAAGTAGCTATGGATGAATTTGGCCACTCACTTTGACCTCACTAAGAGACTTAACAAGTTTTGAAAAGAAAAATGCTTCAGGAGGGCAGAGGAAACCAGGGATAAGAGAATGAATTGTACTCAGATGCAGAGTGGTCATGAGGTCCATTTCATGGATACGGGCAGGGACAATGTCTGGTTTTGGTACTGATAGTAAGCTGGCACATCATCTAAACTGTATGGATTGCTGACTCTCATTTTGCCCTTTTGAAGGAAGTGACCTTCACTTTGATGGCTAGAGCAAAAGAGGAATGAGCAGTGGTATTACCTGACCTCTCGCTGCAGGCTACTACAAGAGCTACTGATGGCGGCTGTCTATTAATTGCAGCGGTCCCTAAGGGTTTTGTTGTAAAAAATGACAATGGTGATGGAAACTGCTTTTGCGGGTTTGGGTTCTGGGATGCTGAATTTTTTCAATAAGCTACTTGACTGGTTGTTGTCGTGATCAGTTGATACCATGGCAGACAGAGAGATTCCCATTTAAAGAGATTCCCTTCTTTTTGTTGACTAATCAGTGCCAAACCAGAGAGCACTACATGAGATTGAGACCGTTCCTTGCCTAACTCACTGCCTAACCACGGGTGCAGGGAAAAAGATGAATATAGCCTTGGTGAGAAAGCAGTAGAGGATTTTGGTGGTTTTCCTATGGATTTGTGTATTTTTATGGCATATATTAGTTAAGCAACTCTTGTGAGAGGCCTGGGCTAAACAAGGAGTGAGGAACATACTTATTAACCAGTGCTCACAGTGACACAAATGGGGGAGAGGAAAGGCAAAGTATGCATAAATAATCATAGAATCATAGAATCATAG
>NW_009230598.1:0-293 GCF_000690835.1 Fulmarus glacialis
TCCAGGGTGGGTGTGCTCTGGGTGAAATAATTCAGAGACATTCAAGTATCTGTAGGAGATGCGGGAGCTTCTGAATCGGAACTGATTTTTTTCTTTCCCTTAGAAAATTCAGAACGGACACCTATTCTTACCCCACTTTCTTGGGTTTTGTTCTTTTCCCCAAGCCACGTTGGTTTCATTTAAAAATGTGTGATTCTCTTGTGGTGTCACAGATTTCTGCTGTAAAGGGGCTCTTTCCTTCCCCAGCTGCACCCTGCGCAAAGGCACTCCGGGGAGGATGCAAACGGGAGATG
>NW_009230598.1:354-653 GCF_000690835.1 Fulmarus glacialis
GCAGGAGCGTCTCAGGAACCATCAGCAAAGAGGATGGCTCTCACCAAGGCTTCTCCTTTCCACAGCTCCCTGTGGCCAGACTCATTAAAGCTTGTCTCCATTCATCTTGACCATCTTGACCATCTTGACCATCTTGACCATCTTGACCATCTCTCTGACCCATCGGCCAGTCGTGCACCTTTGCTGCAAGACCGTGCGCAGGACACGACCCCACCCCAAGAGCAGGGTGATGGAGCTGCACCGCGTCTCTCAAAGGTGCCCCCCCATAAAGGCACCCTGTCCCCTCTGTCCCCCTGCCC
>NW_009230599.1:0-287 GCF_000690835.1 Fulmarus glacialis
GTGGGGGGGTGCGGGGGGGGGGCTGGTCCATCCTGCTCCCCCTTAGCACCATGGAAGGCCTACCCTGCCCGTGCTGGGGCTGCTGGGGAGAGCTGGACCCCGGCCTGGCCCCGACACCCCTTGGCCAGGCTTAAGTGCTCCCCAGCCTCCTGCCCCGCTGCAGGGCAGGCAGCAGTGCCAGGCTGTGCCCACACTGCTTATGGCTGCGCCCAGCTTTGCAGGCGGTGCCCGGCCATGCAGTGGGGCTGCAAGGTGCTGCGGGGTGTGTGTGGGGGGGTCATACCAGC
>NW_009230600.1:0-4681 GCF_000690835.1 Fulmarus glacialis
TTAAATAGTATTGGTGCCAACATGGACTCCTGAGGGACACCACTCATTGCCCCAGCAAACTTGGCCTTGCTCTTATAAATTCTATTTAAGCAAATAATTAGAAAGAGCTCCACTTTTGAGGGGAGGGGGGAAAATGATAAAAGAGACCAGCTAGTCACTCGATATTTGTTCCAGTGATTAATTACACTAAAAATAATGTGTCTTCTCATTTGAACTTTTTTTAATTTCAGCTTCTTCATCTCATATTGCTCAGTCCTGGTGACTTAAATAGCTTTATGATATTAGAAATTTCTTCCTGCATGTTTATAGTCATATTTAACTCCCGACATAATTTGCTGTATGAGCTAAAGAGACTTGCTAGTCTCAGTCAAAACAGTTTTGGTTTGGTTTGGTTTGGTTTTTTTGTTGTTCTTTGCTGACATTTTATATATTGATTGGTGTATTTTTGGCTTTTTAAGTCCAGGGCCACGAACCAGGAACCAATTGCGGTATTCTGTAATAGTCTGGTTTATGTAGAAAATGATAATGTTGCTCTGCTCTTCGCCACCTCTTTTTTTCCTCATCAGCTGCTTCATTACACTGTTTACACTCAATTTGCGATTTACCCTCTTAAGTGCATTTTTCAGTTGTTCTGAAAATTCATCTGAGGGCCCATTTCCTTTGTTTCTAGAAATTCAAGTTAACAGAGTTTAAGGCCAGACAGCACATGATGAACTCATCTGTTCTTACTAAAACATTATGATATATTTCACAGAATTACTCTAGCAGAGACCTTAATAACTGTATTTTTTGTTGAGCAGCTTTTCCAGAAAACTTTGTTGTATAATCAGTCTTTTCATTGCTTTTGTCATCAGCTTTTTTAATCTGCAGATTTTCTTTGCAATTGTTTTATAATTTCATTAACATTCTTGATAAAGATGCCAAATAGCTGCAGACTCTGGGATTCTTTAGGACAAATCCTTATTTACAATTATTTACTAACTAGCATTTAATGTGCTCCATCAATTTTGGTATAACATATGGGGCCAAAAACGATGCCTTACAGAAATTTACGATGTCAACAGTTACTTTTACCAACCCAGACTTGAAATCAATTAAAAAATAATGTTTACGGAAAACTGTTCTCTGTGAAACCATATCGGTTGGTTTTACTTATGATATCCTTTAATGTCAACTGTTCTATTGGTTTGCCTGGGAGATTTCAGACTGATAAGCTGTACTGACACTGACCATGCAGCTTGTCATTTTTCAAATATTGGCACAACATTAGAGTTTTGTTCCTTTTTTTTTTCTTGGAAGAGGAAAGAGAATATCTTGTTGTTTTGGGGGTTGTTTGGTTTTTTTTTTCTTTTCTTAATCCTCGAGGATTTCCCCATTGTTCTGAGAATTCTGAATTAATAATAATTCAGATAACTTTTCAGGAGATTACTTACCATCCTTCCCTGCAAGTTATCCAATGCTGTAGCTTTATAGATGATGTTTTAATGATGCCAGAATGTCCAAAAAAATGGAGCTGTTCTGTCGAGGTTTGCAGGAGCTGTGAAATGGGATGCACCTTACACAGAGACAACAGCAGCCATTTGTCATTCCTGCCTGCACGAAACAGCCCGACTGCTGTGTGTGGCACATGGGAGTGAAATCATTGCGGCATACGTCGTACAGTTAGCTATATAGCTATATCGGTATGGAGTACCTTCAACTTGTTTTTTAAATCTCCACTCATGAGGATACCACACCTTTGCCAGGCAAGCTCTTCCGCTGCTTCCTTTTCCTTGCAGTAGTAGTATCTGTGAAGTGGATGTTTCACTGTGCAACTGCAGTGTGTTTGGGAGCAGAGCCAGGGCCCGGGGCCAGCTCTTGGAGCAATTTGGTGCTCAGTGCTTGCTCAGCGACCTGCACGGTGAGCGCACGGCTGGAGGGTTGGCGTCACCCTGCGACGCTGCTTGGCTGTGATGCTAGTGATGAAACCAACACTAAGCATGACATTATTTCTCAAAGTGTTGCTTGACGCTGAAGGCCAGCTGTCTTCAAAATTAAATAGGTCAATTTCCTAATTAAAATACAGCAGGATTAACAGTGAGATTGGTAGGGGGTGGCAGTTATATTGGGCAGCTCCGCTGAGACATTAATTAGTGCAGTGTCCCTTTTTATGCATGTTGTACCAGGTCCAAAAATCCATCTGAATTATGCTCAAAGTTGTTCTAAATCAGGGGCATTAAAAAGTGCAACTGCACCTCAGAGGGGAGTCTCTTTGCCTTTCTTCAGAAGCAGGGAATAAAAGCCAGTTAGTTATTCTGATAAAGCCTTTATTTAAACATAGACTAACCATAAAGAGAGAAACAATCCTAGTGATTGCTGGGTGAGACAGAACCAAATAAAAGGTTAGGAAAATCACGGCCAATGTTGTCAGCTTTCTCTCCAGCTCCTGCTCCTCGTGGCCAGGGAGGGCTCTTGGCCCTCTGCACTCTGGTCCCTGTATGTGCTGTGGTGGACAGAAGGCGCCTGTATTTAACCTGCCCTTGGATGGCCCCGCTCTTTCTGGGACAGCCGTGGCCCAGCCTGCTGGCCCGGGCATCGCCCAGGGGCAGTCAGTGCTCCCTGCTGCCCCAGAGACAAGGACGGTAAATGTGGTGCCACTTTTGTGGACAGCTGCTTCACCTCAAGGAAACCAGAGACCAGTCTGTGTGGCAATAGGGTTGTAGTAAAGAGGAGGATTAATGTGCAAAGGAGGGACGTGGGGTATGAGGGAGGCACCAGGACATCTATGGAAGGGGGACAGACTTCATACGTCTGTTTTAAGTATTTTGAAAACAGGCAAACCTCAAAAGAAGACTTTTCCACGTATCTTCGACTATTTCGTGCTGCATCTCCTATTTGCGTTTCCAAAAGATTTTTAGAAGGTCCCTCACTCAGAACTCTTTGAAAAGTGAGATTGCCATGATTAAACAGTGTGGTTGTCTTGTTGGAGGTTAGAGGAAGCATTTGGAGGAGACATTTGGCATTTTCAGGGGAGTGAAGCCCCTGGGGAAATCCCATAGGGATCCACATTAACACTGGGCTGTTCAAAATTCTCCCCCATGATCTAGGAAATAAGTGGGCAGGGACTAAGACCAGGTTTGAGGATTACACAGAGCAGTAAAAATTGAAAAGTAACCACAAAGAAATCATAGAATCATAGAATCATTAAGGTTGGAAAAGACCTCTAAGATCAGCAAGTCCAACCGTCAACCCAACACCCCCATGCCCACTAAACCATGTCCCTAAGCGCCTCATCTACACGTCTTTTAAATACTTCCAGGGATGGTGACTCCACCACTTCCCTGGGCAGCCTGTTCCAAGGCCTGACCACTCTTTCAGTAAAGAAATTTTTCCCAATGTCCAGTCTAAACCTCCCTTGGCGCAACTTGAGGCCATACGCTGAAAGCATCTTAGAATACTAAGTGGCTGGGAGATGGAACAGCAGATGAAATTCAGTATTATAAAATGAAAGGCACCCAGTAACCTCTGCACATTGCCCTTGCAGCCCTCAGACTCCTTCAAAGATGGTTTGAATTTCACCTGCTGAAAAGATTGCTGCATTTAAAATGGGGATATCTTGAAAGCCTACAGCAATACTTCACAACTTCTTACTGCTGAGGTGAGATGTATATTGATGCTTTTTCCTCTTCAAAACATCTTGCCGTGGCTACATCAAATACCATCTTTCAGGATAGACTGCAACCACCCTCAGTCATTTAACACTGGGTATTCTTTTTGCACATATGCTTCTTCTCCAGATATAAAATTAAAGGCCTCAGCAACCTTTTGTGTGAGGGTTATTGCAGCCCATTTGTTTGCATGGGAGTAGGGGTTAAGCATCAAATGACCAAGCGTTCACTTCACTGCGGGTCTCCCTTCTTTTAATTTGTGCCAGAGAACGGTATCTTCTTTAAAAATATGTGTGTGCGCATATGCATACACATATATACATATAAAAACTTACATCTATATACTGGACCTATTGGTCACCAGCACAGAAGAACTTATTGGAAAAGTCAGGATTGGTGGTAGCCTGGGCTGCAGTGATGCCCTGGTGGAATTCATGGTCTCAAGGGGTATATGCCAGGCAAAAAGTACAGCCAAGACCATAAACCTTAGGAAAGTGAACTTTCAGTTGTTTCAGGGACTGGTGGATGAGACCCCCTGGGAAACTGCCCTCAGGAGTAAAGGAGCACAAGAGAGCTGGCAGCTCTTTAAAGACGTTTTTCTTAGAGCACAAGAACTATGAATTCCCATGTGTAAGGAATCAGGCAAGTAAGGCAGGAGACCAGCATGGCTGAGTGAGGACCTCCTGGTCAAACTGAAACGCAAGAGGGAAACGCGTAGGCAGTGGAAGCAGGGACACACATCTAGGAAGAATGTAGGGATACTGGCCAAGATTTTAGGGATGGGATCAGGAAAGCTAAGATACAGCTGGAGCTAAATTTCCGAGGGATGTGAAGAAGAATAAGGGCTTCTACAGGTACGCTAGTCAGAAAAGAAAGACAAAAAATTGTACCTCCCCCAATAAATGAGACAGGAGATCTGGTCACAACTCAGGTGGAGAAGGCTGAGGTATTCAGCGACTTTTTTCCCCCTCAGTTTTCACTGGCAGTTGCTCTTCCCACATCTCTCGAGTCTGTTGTGCTTTAACCCGGCAGGC
>NW_009230601.1:0-1271 GCF_000690835.1 Fulmarus glacialis
AGTCCCCGTCAACTCCAGCCCCCCCCGGCCCCTTCGCGGCGAGTGTCCGAAAAGTTCCGCAGGGCCGGGCTCGGCCGCTCCGTGCCGAGAGTTTTAATGTCCCGAGGGTCTCAGGTTTGATTTCGGAGGGGAATATTTGTATCTGATTTTTTGCTCTGAATTTTTAATATCTGCATTTTCAGCGTCTGCGTTTTTAAATACCTGAATATTTTTAGATCTGAATTTCTTCGTATCTGAATTATTTTCGCTCTGAATGGTCTTGTGTCTGAATTTTTTCCATCTGAATATTTTTCTATCCGAATATTTTTATATCTGAATTTTTCTGCATCTGATTATTTTTTACATCTGAATTTTTCACATCTGAATATTCTTATATCTTAATACTTTTTCTCTTAACGTTTTGCTATCTGAATATTTTTTATCTCAATATTTTTCTATCTGAATTTTTTATACCTGAATATTTTTACATCTGAATATTTTTACATCTGAATATTTTTACATCTGAATATTTTTCTATCTGAATATTTTTCTATCTGATTATTTTTCTATCTGAATTTTTTTCTATCTGAATATTTTTCTATCTGAATATTTTTACATCTGAATATTTTTGTATCTGAATATTTTTGTATCTGAATATTTTTCTATCTGAATATTTTTGTATCTGAATATTTTTATAGCTGAATATTTTTTATAGCTGAATATTTCTATAGCTGAATATTTCTATAGCTGAATATTTTTTATAGCTGCATATTCTTTTATATCCGACTATTTTTTATCTCCAACTATTTTTTACCTCCAACTATTTTTTACCTCCGAACACTTTTTTACCGGAATTTTTTTAACACCCGAATTTTTTTTTTTCGAGCTGAAACCGCTTTTCTCCACCTGAACCCTTTTCTAGAGCCCAATATCTTTTTTTTTTTTCCCCCCTCTCTCTGAATAATTAAGTCATCTGGATTCCTATGAATTTCCCAGCCCCAATGATAAATCGTCATTCCAGGACTGAGCCAGTTGGCAGATCTTTACCT
This sequence comes from Fulmarus glacialis, assembly GCF_000690835.1. Classification (NCBI taxonomy): domain Eukaryota; kingdom Metazoa; phylum Chordata; class Aves; order Procellariiformes; family Procellariidae; genus Fulmarus; species Fulmarus glacialis. The sequence continues at coordinate 1,029 of NW_009230601.1, forward strand.
CCGCGCTCTCATTAATCACCCTGCCACCAGATTCATGCTTTATGCTAATGCCGGCAGACTTATTGACTCGGGGTTAGTCAATGACCGGGTCACGCCTGGCCCCGGGCCAGCCGGGGGTGAAAAGGGCAGGGGGTGAATTTTATGGATGGATTTTATATAAAATACCTGGAATTTTATAATAACGATTTTCTTTTCTTTTTAATAACCGACCCGCAAGAAGGGACGGACGGCATCGCGTCAGCG
>NW_009230602.1:0-299 GCF_000690835.1 Fulmarus glacialis
CACAGCAAAGGCCTTAGCCTGGAGCAGCCCTCCAGCAAGGGATGGTCTCCTCTGCCTTCATCTCTGCCTCCACCTCAACCCAATCCTACTTTCTCCATCTCTACTTCCACCTCCACCTCCATGTCCTCCAGTTCTACCTCCATTTCTGTCCCTGTCTCCTCCATCACCTCCACCTCCACCTTCATCTCCTCCACCCCAATTCCACCTCCTCCACACCCACCTCCATCTCTTCTGCCCATATCCCACCTCCATCTCCACATCTACCTCCAGCACCCCCTTCCTCTCCTCCACTTCTGCCT
>NW_009230602.1:538-792 GCF_000690835.1 Fulmarus glacialis
ACAAGCCCCGCCCCCCCGCGGCCCCCCCCCCCCCAAAGCCACAGCACACACTGCAGCACTGGGACCCCCACCGATGGGACCCGAGGCCCTTCCCACCCCCTGGAGATGTCCCCTGGGACGGATGCTGCCCCCCAGGCACCACACCAGGCTCCTTTCACGGGTCTTTAATAGAAACCGCCGGCGGTGGGGCCGCAGCCCCCGCGTACAAAAGCGGGCTGGAGGGATCTGGGATTGGGTAGGCCTGGGGGGGGGGG
>NW_009230602.1:1188-1391 GCF_000690835.1 Fulmarus glacialis
TTTGGGAGCCTCCGGTTTGGAAGGCTTCAGGACCCTGAATGCTTCGGGATACCTGAATGCTTCCAGTTTGGGGATGCCCCGGTTTGGGACGCCCCCAGGTTGGGATGTTCCTGGTTCAGGATGACCCCGCTTTGGGATGCCCTTGTTTGGGATCCCCTGGTTCAGGCTCCCGTGGGTTGAAACACCCCCAGTTTGGGATAGCC
>NW_009230603.1:0-255 GCF_000690835.1 Fulmarus glacialis
CGACTGCACCAACCTCGACGTGCCACGGCCTCGCCGAGGCGGCCGGGTGCTGCTCATGCCACGGTTCACAGGACAGAAACCCTCGGCTGATCTCCCCATCCCCATGCGCTCTGTCCTCCACCAGCATTTGCATTTTCCTCTCGCCTCCTGGGCCGGATTCCTCGTCAGCAAAAAGGCAGGAAAGAATCGCAGCAGATTATTTCTTTTTTTTTTTTTTTATGGAAACAAAATACACGCCCCCGGCTCCTGGAACCT
>NW_009230603.1:402-2811 GCF_000690835.1 Fulmarus glacialis
GAACCCCCCCAGCGCCTTTCTGATCCCTGAGGCCAGCCCCACCGGAGGAAGCCACGGCAGGGAAATGACCCCCGTATCCTTGGTCAGCTGGGAAAACCTCCCAGAACTGAGCATCCTTCGGGAACAGGGGAAGGCAGAGCAATCCCCTCCCTGCAGCCGCGCTGCCCTGCACGCCTTTCCTCCCCCCAAAAACATCCACGTGTGTTACCCGCTTTTTATCATCTGCACAGCGAGACAGGGCATGAGATGCTGCTCCCAAACTACCTGCACAGGCATCGCAACCAGAGGACCAGGAGACTCCCCGGCTAATTGCCTGAGGGGCTCCGAAGAAATTAGCCCCCTGCAGAAAAGTTGCCTGCGACAGGCAGGGAGCGATCCCAGCCATCCCACGGTGGGAACGCCAGGAGCTCACTCCGTTTTGTGCTCGGAGAATGGCTGATTCATGCTTTTTCCAGGCATTCCCTGCAAAACCTTGGATGAGGACAAAACTCAAAGCTGAGCGGGTGTCTTCCACAGCGCGCCACGCTGGGCTTCCCTACGGGAGGGATGCTGCGAGCCAAAACCCTGTATTTTTTTGTAAAAACACAAGAGAAGGCCTTACGACTTAATTAGGGAGGAAAGAGCCCCCCTGCGATAAATCAGCCCAGTCCCCGACACCTGCTGCTCCGACCCTCAGAGCCTGCTTATTTTTAGGCAGCACCAAAAAAGTCAAGTCTATTTTAACAATATATGTTTGCACTTAATTTTAAATCCTTAACAGATGCAAAGAGCTGGATCAGGAACGGTGCAGACTCAGAAAAGGAGCAGGAATCCCCCAACACGAGCTGGGTTAGATGCCAGGGAACAGGGAAAGCAGAATAAAAGCAGTAAAAAAAAAATGTCCTGAAGAGGGGAAAAAGTCAGGACAGTTTTCAGCCCACTTTCTGCCTTAATAGGGATGCTGGGCAAGGAGCGAGCAGAGCAGCTGGGCCATCCTTGGGGATGGTGCATTCACATGGAGGATGCCAAAATGAGAGAGGGGGGACTCGGACAGGAGGGGATGCCCCCAAAGGACTGGCAGGGCAGGACGGACCAAACCAGGGCAGCCAGCGCCTCGTCCTGCCTCTGACTGCGGCCGGGTCTGGGAAAACCACTTACCCTGTTCTTTGGGCATCCCACCCTGCCGGGAAACCCCTTGGGGCTGGGATAGGGACACTGAGCCACTTCTATATCTAATAGCTGTTATTAGCTATTAACGTGTGCCTGAACCTTGCTTGGTAAGCACGTAGGGCCGTGCCACCCTCGGAAAGAGCAGCCGGAGCCTCGGCGCGGGACACGGCTCCAGGGCTCCTTCCCGGGCGATGGCAATCACACCTCAAGGCTGCCGGGTGGGAGCGGGAGCAAGGAGCCGAGGCAGAGCACGTATAATTTCAATCCCGTTTGGCAGAGCTCAAAGAAGAAAATAATTCAAGCTCTCCAAAGCTTGCTGCAAGCTGAGCAGCCGAGCACAGGAGGGGCAGGGGGGCTGCAGCCTGCTGTGGGGCACAGCTGTGACCCACCAGAAACCCCTCGGGGAAGCCTCCCCGCACCCTGCAGCCACCCCGTGCATGCAGATCAGCTCCGGGGACAGCCCGTTCTCTTTGCTCCGTGACCCCCATTTCATGTTGGGGTGGCACAGCCCTCTCCCCAGCTCCTGTCCATCACCCCCACAACCCTTCCCAACCCGCTGCTCATCGCTCAGGCCCCCTCAAATATTCTTAGGCTCCACCTGAAGCCACGCACGCAAACACAGAGTTAAACAATAGCATCGATGCTTTATTAATTTGCAAGGATAGAGCCAATTAACAGCACTTCGCTTCGAAAAATCCTAATTGGTTTTCTGCCGAATCTCCTACGGACACAGGTCTCTGCTCTTCACATGAGCAGCACCGTGGGGAGATTAGAGCAGTGGGACATGCAGATGCCAGCGGATATTTATGACTGCTGCGAGATAAATAGCAAGGTGACGTGGATGACGCTTATCCCCCAGCAGCTCTCCATCACCGCAGCCTCGCTGTACCGAAGGCATGATAATGGCTCCAAAATGTTTGGCGTGAGGGATGCTGCGCGGGAGTGACAGTTGCTGGGGCAACCGGCTGCAGAGGTACCCAGCCCTCCCCTCGGATGGGCTCCAAAACAGACGGGGTCCCCCCACCCGGGCCAGGCAGGGACAAGCTCATCGGCAAAAGAGCAGCATTGCACAGCGCACTGAATTTTTATGGGTAGCTGCAGCTTTAATTGCTTTGCAGGGGCTGCGGGTGCATTAACAGGAGCATATTAGGGATGTGCCAAGGGTAGCGAGTAAGGAACCCCCCCACAGTGCTGCGGCAGGGTGCTGGGACCCAGGTCACCCAAATTCACTGCTTCTCAGCAAAATCATCTCCCCGGCCA
>NW_009230603.1:3153-3377 GCF_000690835.1 Fulmarus glacialis
GCAGCCGGACCTAGTGCCTGGCTCTGCCGCGGGGCACCTGGGAACACACCACCGCATCTCTCTGGATAACGAGGTTTTCCTCCCCAGGAGGGGGGAGCGCAGCACAGGTACGTTCGTTAGTGCCTGCAAAGCCACGTGGAGAGGCACGGCTGCAAGGGCACCACACGCACCCTGCGGAGAGGCACTAGCAGGAGCTGCAAGGCCAAACCAGCCAGAGAAGGTCT
>NW_009230604.1:0-377 GCF_000690835.1 Fulmarus glacialis
CTCTCTTTTTTTCTTGTGTTTTTTTTGTGGTTTTTTTTTCCCAAATAAAGTTTGTGACCACGATAGAAATACCTTTTAAAAGTGGTCTGGACAAGACAGCCAGCCAGCGCCAGCCCAGGCGCCATCCTCCAGCGCAGCACAAGCTCCCGCAGCCCTTTCGGGACAGAGCCGTAGGGTGAAAATCGAAGGGCGCCGGCGGCCACGGGAGAGGCTCTGGGGGGTACGGTGGAGGGAGATTGAGGGGAAAGGGCCGAAACAGGCGGATGCTGCGGGTCCCGCCTGGGAAGCGCCAGGAAGGCAGGCGCTGGGAGCTGCCGGGCAAGTGGGGCCGCGCAGTGCGACCGCAGCTCCGTGGCAGAGGGCGGGGAGCTATAGGC
>NW_009230604.1:390-9648 GCF_000690835.1 Fulmarus glacialis
AAGTGGGGCCGCGCAGTGCGACCGAAGCTCCGTGGCAGAGGTCGGGGAGCTATAGGCCGGGCTGAGGTAACGCTAATCAGTGTGCACTTGGGGTTTTTCCCCATCTTAGGACCCGAAACCACTTTTAAACTGTAACTGGAGTAAAAGAGGTATTAAAGGTCAGGTTAAGGTAACAGAGTAGAATGTGAGGCCTAAGCAAGGCAATAGGGTTAAAGAGTGAGTTTTTTGGTTTCCTAGTGTATTTTTAGGTTTTAGGTGCCCTGGGAGGCTGGGGTAGGTAAAAGAAAGGCCAGGAGGCTTTGATGTACTCTTAATACAAGGCAATGCTTGGATGGTGCTCTGGGAGCAAAAGCTGATGATATAGACTTCTGTGGTCATTTCTGAAATAAACCCTAAAAGAAAAAAAAGGGTTATTAAGTAGCTATGGGCTTAATATGACCTGGAAAGTTGTAAGGCTTGGCGGTTTTTTGTTTATTCAGCTGGAGGATTTTTTTTAATATAAATTTCTCAAAATTTAACACAACCTCAAACATGACGGTAAATAGGCCAAAAAAAAAAAAAAATCCGTTATTTGTGTTTAAAATGGATTTTTTTTTCCCTCCTTTTGTAGCATGGCAGCTCAAAACTTTCACTGTGCTAATTATGCCTGAAGGCCAGGAATTCAGAGGGATAAGCCAAAGGCACAGCCACAGCCAAGTGAAATAAAAAAAAAATTTAAAAAAATTAAACAGTGCTAATTGCGGACAACATTATAAAGTTATTTGAACTGCAGAGCCAAAGGGGAGACAGCTTGTGTTCCTCACAGTGTGTCCACTCCTCTCTCCAGCCTCCATCCCTGCCCTTGCTGAGACCCCGCAAAGCATTCCCCACTGCCGCGCCGACCTAAAAGGGAGGAGAAAACAGCACTGCCATCACAGCCTGCCCTTCCCGCAACCTGCCAGTGCAGCAGGAGGGAAATCTGTACGTGGAGCGAGTGAGAAGCGAGGACGAAACGATCCAGACCCCTGCCACGAACCGGCTGGCAGGTACGTTCCCGGCTTGCTGCTGCCGGACAGCGGGAGCACCCCGTGAGCGCCCGAGGTGCCCCGGAGGGCTAGCAGCATGCGCAGCGGTGCTGGAAGCAGCGGGCAGGGGCGAGAGGCGCTTGTCAGAAACTTTTATACCCCAGTGGCTCTATGTGCTTCCATGTAAAACCCAGGTGGCCAGAAGATGCTCTTCCAGGTAGGAGCTCCTCCATGGCTGAAGCCTCCGTTCCCGCACCGATTCTGAATCCCAGCCTTGGAATGGCCATGGCACCAGGGACGATTTCCCCTGTCATTTTATGACTTCTCTGTGCCAGTACAGCAATAAACCAGGCTGCAATGGAAGGAATAAACTCCCCTGCCTCCGCTTGTGAGAGGAAGGGAAAAGGTACGAATTGCAGGTAGGGAGGTCCCCATCTGATCTTGTATCCTTCAGCAAGTCTTGCTCCCTGTTTGGCCACAACTTTGCTACCATTTTTATACTGACTGAATCTCCTTTCATCTTTTTAAATTATTTTTTTCCACCCTGCTAACTGCATGAGAGAAACCTCCACGTTTATCCCACCCCTTCTCTCTCGGGGAATCTCTCTCAACCTGCCCGTGGCGGGGAGGCAACATGGCTGCCAGCATGCCAGGATGCCAGCAAAGCGAGGAGGTGAAGGGGGGAGAGAGGGAGGCACGGGCGTTTGTTGGGAAGCGGAATAAAGAAGCGGGGAAGAGCAAGGAATCTAACACGCGCACACTGACTAGCACGGGCTTGCTCCAACTTGGCCCACGACGCAATTACCTGACTTGGAGGCCAGCCAAGACTCCCAGGCTAAGTCCCTCTGCACTTGTGCAAAGTGCTGTCAGAGCTGCTGGGACCACAAATAGTCAGGGCTTCAGCAGCACGTCTCATCCAAAAAGGAGGAAGGGGGGGGAAAAAAAAAAAAAAGAGACAGGGCAGGGACTGAATGGGCTTATTTTCACACAACTGCGATTGTTTTGTTGATGCGGAAAGGTAATTAAAAAAAGTTCTGATTTCAAACGTGCTACAGAATTCCCAGAGCCCGGAGGCTGCTGCTTAGAGGCAGATTAATCACACTGAATTCTCCATCTAGATATTGCATGCACTCCAAACTCCCACCGCTAATAGCTCTAATATTCTCCTCAGCGTGTGCATGCTGCTGGTGTTATGTTCCAGGAATATTAATTCCCCAACTCAAGCTCCTTTCGCTTGCGCATGTACCCTAAAGGCTTGCTGCTGGGCACTGGGAGATTATGGAAAAGAGAAAACAGGGCTAGAGGAGAACCGGGGTGCAAAGTTACTGGCTGGAACTCCTCAAGGAAAGTCATTAACGTTCTTTGGATAAGCAAGCCGTCCAAATAAAATCTACCTGAAGGCCAAGTTCTTTAAACAAAGACAGCCAACTATACACACACAAGATGGTTGAAATTAAAATGAGCTCCCAACGCTGGCTTTGTGTTACTTGCTCCCGCTACCCTGAGACTTGCCCAAAATTTCAGTCCTATTAATTGTGAAGTCTGAACTAGGGGTTTTGTCTGTGTCTTCTACTGGTGTCTTCCCCCAGCCCCCTTACCGCCAAGCTGCACGCATCTTGCTGCCACGCGCTAGTAACAGTGAAAATATAGCAGGTTGTAGCACACACATCCAAAGAGCAGGTAGCGCTCTACACGGCGAGCCCTTTCTACCCCAAGCAAAACCGACAGGCCAGTAGATTCATGGTCCAGCTCAAAGTCTCACTGCATGGCGGGGACCAGAAGGTGCATTCCCGGGATCCTCAGTCCACACGGAAAACAGAAATGGGGAGGACAAAGGCAGGAGAGAACATGTGTAATTTTTCTTTGAATTCAAGTAACTGCTGTTCCTAGTAAGCAGTTCAGTGTGTGTGTGTGATCTATGTAGATGGCCAAAAGGCTGGCTGCTAAGCTTTAAAACCAATGCATACTTGAAAAGTACCATTTAAGATGCCTATGATGTAATTTTCAAAGCTGCTAAATGTCCAAAGCTCCTAGTGCTGTTCAGCGAAGACCGTAGGCAGTCGCCAGGTTAAAACACAGTTTCCTGAAACCGGCCATACCAGAACTCTGGAAACCACCACGCAGAAGACACCTCAAAACGGATACTGGTCATGCTTCCATTTAGTAGGATTACTTGCATGACAAGAAGCTGTCATGGGCATGATTTTCTTTGTCAAGCAGTCAAAATATGTATCTCCGTGTAATATAAACCAGCATGCCTATGTCAGTGCTGGAAAATAAAAGCGAGTTTGCCCTTTTGTTGCAGGCGTTTCTGATAAGCGCACCAGTACGGTACCTGAGCCACAGGTTAATTTGGATGTATAGACCAGCCCATCAGCTGTTTTCACAGCTCAGAACACCTTACCTAGTCTCTGGACTAAAACCTGTAACACCACAGGTGCACAGGCATAGGTAGTGGTCCTCTCCACAATCACAGCAGGTCAAAGAGAAAAGGCAACATTTTTATGGCTAAATACCTTACAGGGGGCTGTTGGTGGTGGGAGGGAGACGCATTAGAACAGAGACATTTTTGAAGCTTCCTCTGTTTGCTATATATCACACAGTCACACGTGTGCCTTGAACTCTCAGCCGATTCCTTAAACTTGGCTCTCACTGCAGGAAGGGGGAGGACGGGAGTCCAACCCAGGCACGGCCTGCATAAGGCCCTTGGGGCTTAACTCTGCTGTAGTGGAAGGGGAGAGGCATGGGCTTCCTTCGCTGTGATAAACTGAGGCATCGCTCTGTGTAGCTTAGGTGCAAATCTGTGATCCTCTTTCTCTCTTTGTACACAAAGAATGAAGCTGATAGCAAAGCTGACATCTAAATCCTCACTATTGCACATCTGAGATAACCCTGGTTGTTTTTGTTTTTCAAACTCAAACATATGAGAAGGGAGAAAGACAGAAGGATTTCAACCCTTGCCAAACCCTGTTGCCAGCCCCCTGAACTCTTACATGGGATGAGGGTTCTTTGCTTTTATCTCCCTGTGCAGCGCATATCCTCAACCCTTTGCAAACAGATGTTTTGCCCTCCGAAAGGGAAAAGAGGAAAAAAAAAAAAAAGAGAGAACACGAGCATGGCGGGGAGGGGGAGAGAGAGAGCATGAGCAAGAATGCTGTCTGCAGATGTCAATCAGGACTTCAGTCTAGGTCTAACCTGCCAGTCCTGCAAAAGGAGGATACATGAATTTTCTAGTTGGATAGTCAGTATCATCAAACAAGAAAATTGTGAGGTTTAGATTGTAATGCAGTCTCATGTTCAGTAAAAAGGCCTTGCTACGTGGAAATGATGTGGGACTGAGGAGCCTATTCCTAGCACCCTAAAAATTAAAATTTCACTACAAATATTCTAAAGAAATGGTCAAAAATAGTACAGCATTTCAGACCGTTTTTATAGAGCATGGTAATATTGGCAAGAGGGAAGTGATTGTAGGTAGAATACTATCAGGTTTGGGGAAAGCTTTCTCTGCATTTTAAAAAATTATATGAAGGAAAATATTCTTGGGAATGAAAAGTCTAATGATTACATGTATATAGAGAGTGTCATCTCTATCTTGGCGTTTAGCAGAAATCAACTCCCCCACGCCAACACCCTCCCCTCCAGCCACCCACCCTGATATTCTTCTTCACCACTTCCCACCCATTAACCCAGTACCTGCAGTGCAGTGTTCAAGTGGGACTGGCGGAGCTGCTGCCGCTGTCATCTCCTCAGAGCTGGCAGTCACCTGCCCATCTCGCCCCCCCTCCCTCCTCCCTCCTGCTCCCCCCCACCCCTCGTCAGTGCAGCTTTCCCTGGGGATAGATCACTCTCCCCCCCCCAGCAGCCTGACAAATAACTACTGTTAACTCAATAATATCCCCCTCCAAGGTTTTTTAATTACCAGCCGTCCGCAGGGCGCGAGACTCGCATGTACAGAGAGAAACAGGCCGGAGAGGGAGGCTAGCAACAGGGGGTCGGAGAGTTTGGGCTGATGCGGGCTTCACGCCGAGGGACAGGCTCCTTGTCCTCCATCCACATGGCAGGGCTGGCACAGGCAACCTGCAAACCCCCGCGGGATGCTGCTGCCCCGGCAGCGGGCACAGGCACACTGGCAGGTGCAGGGTGGGTAATGTGCCGCTGTATTTGGGGAGGGGGGTGGGATTTGATCCTGCAAGGGCTGATGTGGAAAGCTGGTACTGCAGGACAAGGGGAGGCTCTGCTATACCAGCTGAGGAAGCACCATCCGGGACAGCGTTTGTTTATACTGCATTTTAAATGGGAACCAGAAAAAAGTGGGGGAGGGGAGAGGGGAAAAAATCAGGTGCATTTCTGTTTGTACATCTTTACCAAATACATCTATCTTTTCACATATGAAAAGGCCTTTTTTTTTCTTTGCAAGACAACAGCCTTATTTTGCCATTTTTTTGCTGAAAATTCATGGGTCTGTGGCCTGAGAGGCTTTTTCTTAGCCTTGTATTAAATGGACGTGGCTTACTGAACTTTCAAACAAGCTCTCCACCTAGTATTTGTTTGTTCACACCCATTTACACTCCCTTGATTTTTAACAGGTCTGAATAAGGCTTATTTTTTTAAATAATCGGTTAATGAAGTTTTATCTGAATAGTCATAAGCTTATTAGTGCTCGAGTTGTCCATCGAATCCCCCCTCCCCCCCAGAGGTTAAACAAGACCAGAAATCCTTTTGTACTTGAAATAACACGCTGGGAAGAAAAGAAGCAAAGAAGGATAAAAAAGCCCAAGCCCGACATTCAGTCCTTTTTAAACCATAAAGAGACACTGGAAAAGGGGCATAAAAGCAAGGGGGTTTTTTTTCCCCCCTCTTCTTCTCCTCCTCTCCCTCCTTTTAGGTCATCTTTACTATGAAGACATTGCTGCTTCAAGTCTTCATTTGCTTAAATCAAGAGAGTAAGTTCAACACCCCAATCAGGTAACCGCCGTACCCCAGGCGAGTGGGGAAGGGGCATCCATCCTGCCATCCCGGCGCGGGGGAAGGAGGCACCCTGCGTGGGGCAAGGACCAGGTCCTCCGACGCAGGAGTGGGGCAGGGGGGCTTCCCTGGGAAGGGGCAGGCGCTTTCGGAGGAGGACAGTTTGAGGGCAGGGCACCAGAGACGCTGGGCTCGGGTGGAAAGGGAGCAAGCAGACGTGTTGTGCTGAGGGATGGCCCAACGCTGGCCTCCGCACCCCGGGAAGGGTTGAGGGCAGCAGTCGAGGGGGAGAGCGTGGCAGCCGTGGCCCAGGGGGCCTTTGGCAGCCGCCCCTCCACCCCAGGGGAGCATCCTGGCAGGCGAGAGAGCCCCCGCTCCCCTGAAATAAACAGCAGTCTTCCCAATGCTTCATTAAACTAACACAGCTTCCCGCCATTGCCCCGGCAACCGACACAGGCCTCCTGTTTGCCAGCTGGGGGAATTAAAGGCAGCCTGGCAGCCAGCCCCCGGCTCCTCCAAAAGCTCCCCTTACACTGTCAAAAAGCATCCCCAGGCAGGGGAGGGGACCGGGCGACCCCCAAGGTGCCACCTGAGATGGGGGGAGTCCTGCCCGCCCCCACTCTGGCAAGCTGCGGTCCCCAGGGAGCCAGGGACCTCACCACTGCCACCGGCACTGGTGCTGGAGGGCAACACAAAGCTGGAGGGCTTGCCAAAACGATCCCTGGACTGGAAAAGGACTAAATAACCCCCTGGATGGTCCAATGGCACAAAGGTGGACGCTACTGCCCATCACAGCATCAACTCTGTCCAAACATGATCAATAGTTCACATTAATTAGCAACACACTCCTCTACTGCCCATCCGCCAGCTGAGTGAACAAATTACATCCTCTTGTCCCTGGTTTTCTTCCCTTCTCTTAAATCACGTAGGCTGCGAGGTAAGCCTTAGCGTGAGCCGCCTGCTCCCATCGCCCCCTTGACGAACATGGGAGAGGTGACAGAGGACAAGTTGCTCCGTCCTTTGCTGCTTGCCCTCAGAGAAAGCCATGTCAAGAAGAGCTCCGAATGAAAACATCAATGTTGCATGGACGCCCTCCTGCCCCTCCGCCTGCTCTCCATTCAAAACGGGTAGACGGTCCCTTCAGGCAAGGCAGAGACATCCCTCCACACGGCCTCAGTGGAGGAGCTCGTTACGCTGCCCAAATCCCAAAATTAGATCCGCTGGGCTGATGCGGGTGCAACGCGCCAGCTGCTTCCAGCACCCTCCTCCTGCCACCACCCCAGGCCACCGACACCACAAAGGAGGCTCGCCAAATTGGTGAGGAGAGGAAAACACCTCGCTTCACAACGGTGACAAATAAAGGAGCGCTATTCACTCGCTCAGGCATCCACATCTGTTTTGTCCTGTTTTCCATGACTACTGGCTGTGAGCAGAGGTCTCGCAGGGAGGAGCATTAAGTACTTATTCCAGCTCTCGGTTTTGTCAGCTTCTGATGCCACCAACGTGTTTCGATTCTGCTTGGAAAACTACATTGCTTTTTTTTAATCCAGGGATCCCAAAACAACCCTGCAAAGGTACCTCCAACCTCATCGGCAGTACCCTAGCTTTCCATAGCTCTGCAGCACACATTTCGCAATGAACTTAACACTGTCCGGAGAGACCCACTCCAGTCCTGCCACTGAACAATTTGTATGACCTACTCCTCTCTTATTTTGTGATAGTATTTAGCTTTGTGAAATACTACTTAGCCACACTTAGCAGAATTAAGAAAAAAAAGCAGGAAAATAAAGAAATTAGTACATCCTGGCCACTACTCTGCATTGCATGAGGAAGTGGCACATGGAAAATGTGGAGCTGTTTATAAGCATTCAATAACACTCTCTAGCAATCTTGCAGGGACAATATAAAGGCAGCGCGTCCAAGTAACCCTACAAAAATTAGCCCAGAGGCCCCACCTCAGTGACAGAAGACAGCACTGTAGTTAAAGGGTGTTTGAGCAAATCTTGAGCAGAGAGAAACAAGGGGCAAGAAAATATAATTAAACACCTTCCTTCAGTCCAAAGCTCCCAAAAAGAACTGTTACAGAGTGTGAAAGGGGAGTCTTTGAGGTTAAGGGGAAAAAGCATGAACACTTTGATATCATCCACTGTAAATTATAGTCACAGTGGGAAGAATACTGCCTCAGCTTTGATGGGGGATGCAGAGAAAAGGGCACACTTTCAGCTACTTGCAGGAGAAATTGCGAGGGAAAATTGCAAGGGGAAGATGTGCGTGCAGACCACCGCAGGTAATGGCCATTAGACTGGTAAGCCTGGTTAAAAGTTGCAGACCTGCCAGCAGTCCTGGTTTAACCATGTGTCTCCTACTTTGCAAGTTTCTGATATTCTCATCTTCTAGTTCTCTCTTGTACAGGACTCTGACCTCTCAAAAAATCACACACACACAAAAAAAGCAGGTTTCTAGTTTTTAAGCTTTTCTTCAAAGCAGTAAGAAGTCAAATCCTGGAGACTTAAAACCAAACTGTTCCCCCAAACAGAAACCAATTTATGTTTAAATCTCCTTTTTTTCAGGTAGTGCCAGGATGTGGAGGGAGAGGAGGTTGACAAGTCCTGAGGCAAAGGGACACCTGCACCAATCTGGACCGCTCTGTGCCCTGTCCCCACATCTCCAACTGGGAAGCACTCGCAGCCTGCTGTTGCCAAACCCACTTTTATTTTTTCCATGCTCCTCGCGAATTAAACCTTCAGTCAGGTCTGCCTCTCTTCCCACCTGGACTAGCTCAACTCCCTGCTTTCACATTTTTTTCGTTCTTCCTCAGACCCAGGAGATTTAAGTTTCTTGAGTCTCAAAGCTCCCAGAGGATGTGGGGGGGGGGCAGGTTACAGAGCCGTCTTTTGGCTCAGGTGAAGCACGGTCCCCCTCTGCCTGCCCTCCTCCGGGGCTGGATTTCAGAGCAGAAGAGATTGCTGTCAGCGAGCCAAAGGCGTGCAGGGGTAGGGGAGGTGCTGGTCTCCGTGTGCACACCGCGTCCTCCTTCCTCGCTGCTGCCATACATGATTAATCATCCCTGAGACACGCCTGCTGCTTCCCTCTGGCTCTCCAACAACCACAACAGCGGCGGCGGCAGCAGTTGAGAGCAGAGAGACCTCCTCAGGTTCCCGGCCCCGGCCCAGCGAGCGTCTCCCAGCGGGGACCTCTGATCCTCACACACATCTCTCTCTTGCACACGCCGGTCTGCCTCACGGCCTTGCAATTAATCGCTCCCCTCCCCCCATTTTCAAACTCGGCT